>NW_020229224.1:237500-427413 GCF_003227725.1 Camponotus floridanus | reverse complement strand
GCTTCTAATTTTTTGGGATCTGGTTTTTACTCCATCTTTGCTAATTACGTGTCCTAAATATGTTACTTCCGATTTCAGAAACTCGCACTTGTCAGGCTGTAGTTTTAAATTAGCTCTTCGAAGACGTTCTATTTAGAGCGTTGTATTTTCTTTCATGTTCTTCTAATGACTTGGCATAAATAACTATGTCATCCATATATACAAATAATTCTTCGCCTTGTAGTCCTGTTAATACTAAATCCATTAAGCGTTGAAAAGTAGCCGGAGCGTTTTTTAAACCGAAGGGCATTCTATCGAATTCGTAATGTCCGAAAGGAGTTGTAAAGGCGGTTTTATGACTGTCGGCAGGATCCATTTTTATTTGATGAAGTCCGGATGCGAGATCGCATATGGAAAAATATTGCGCTCCCCCTAACTGATCTAGTATATATCAACAATATTAGGTAGTGGGTAAGCGTCTCCAATAGTTTTTTCGTTTAAGGCTCGAAAATCGAGAACCATCCTCCAGCGTTTATTTCCTTTAGAATCGTCTTTCTTAGGCACGATCCATATGGGCGTATTGTAAGGCGACTGCGAGTGTTTCACTATGCCTCCCAGTAGGAGGTCCTCTACCTGCTTGTTTATTTCTTCTTTATGTATTTGCGGAAAATCTATATTGCCGAGTATTTATCGGGTGATCATCGGTAGTCGTTATTTGATGTTGCAAAACGTGAGTTGCGGTTAAATTTTCTCCGGGAATGTGGAAACGATCTTGACTCTTTGCTATTAATTTTGTTACGTTTCCCTGTTCTTTTTCATTTAAATGCTCTAATCGCAATAAGTCGATAATTTTAGAGAGTCGATCTTCCTCGGAAAGTACCAAGCAATGATGCGGCTCAGAAGTTGTAATGTCAATCTCGTGTTTAGATTTATGTTTTCTCGTAAATTCATCTATTATTTCTTGAGATTTATTACATAAGGACGTAGAAAGTTTCGAAGACGGCTTATTCTTGTGATTAATTTTCCGAGAATTTTCGGTTTTTCTAATGTTCGAATTATATTCTTGAGCCTCTTGGACGAGGTCTTTTATTATAACATAGGAGGTTTCTAGTTTATTATTATCGTTTTTTCTTGTAAATAATCCATCCTTTGGAGATGTAAAGTCTAGAGAGGATAAAGAACTTCTTTCCTTTTTAGGATAAGGTGTCGATTTTCGTAATGAGGTTTGATAACCTCCCTCCTTGCAATCAACGGGGCTGGAATTTTCTGACGAGGTTTGGAAACTTCCCTCCGAAATTCCAGAATTAATTTTTTCTAAAGAGGTTTGGTCATTTCCTTCGGAGCTGGAATTTTCTGAAGAGGTTTGGAAACTTCCCTCCGAAATTCCAGAATTAATTTTTTCTAAAGAGGTTTGGCAATTTACCTCGGAACTGGAATTTTCTGTCGAGGTTTGGAAACTTCCCTTCGAAATTCCAGAATTATTTTTTTCTAAAGAGGTTTGGTAATTTACCTCGGAGCTGAAATTTTCTGTCGAGGTTTGGAAACTTCCCTCCGAAATTCCAGATTTTTTTTTTTCTAAAGAGGTTTGATAATTTCCTTCTTCAGGGATTGTTAAATTATTAGAATTTTTATTTGTATAAGTTTTATTTCTTCCTTTAATTTTGTTTCTTTTATTTTGATTCATCCTTTTTTGTTTCATATTTTCAAGTGTTTCGTCTTCGTTTCTTTCTTGGATTTTATTACCGATTTCAGCATCTTCATTGAGAATAATATTATCATAGATTCCGAAAGCATCTTCATTTATGAAATTAGTTCGAATTTCGTCGATTTTCCTGGAATCCTTCAATGATCTTGTTGATTTTTCCTTGTCGAATGTTGCAATGTTCGAATTATGGTCATCGAATAATTCGTCTAATGGTTTTAAATGTAATGTCGGCACACGGACTTCCACCTCTTCATCTAGAGTGCTTATGATATTCAAATAAGCCTTTCCACGAACCGTTTCCAGGACCTTTCCAGAAACGTTTTTCCACTATTGTATCCCCTAGATAAATTCCGTGCTCTACCTTTAACTTCGGTATGTATCCTATTTTTATTTCAGGATTGATTATTCTTACATAAAATAATGACTCGGATCTTGGTTGTACAGTAATAGTTTCGGGGGAGGAGAAAGGCACATTAATTCCAGAAATGTTTAGATGTCCCTCCGCGTAATCTATTTTTGAAGAAGTTTGCTTGAAGAAATCATTTCTAAATATTCCGGATTGTGGAATCGGAAAGTCGTCGGATACAATGTGAAAAGATACAGATATTCCGAAAATTGTTAACATAATTTCTCCGAGTGTGTAAACAGGATAATTATTTATACCATTTAATTTTAAAATATTATCGAAATTTATTTTAATATCCTTAGGTGTGAATTTCTCTTTAATTATATTCGGTCCGGATCCTGTATCTAGCATGAGAGTTATATGAGCGGATGCTTTGGTGAGCTGGACCTGAACAGTAGGCACGCGACTGTCTTTAGCGAGGGTCACTGTCACAGGTCGTACATCTGTTTCGGTTTATTTGGCGTCCTGCTGAGTGGACGGGTGTGAAGCTTGCTCGGGCCCCTGTCGCACACCCGACGTCGAAGGCCCATTGTAGTTTCCCTGGTCTTTTTCTTTCCAACGATTATTACTCGCGATTTGTAATTGACAGTTTTCAAGAAGATGCCCTTGTGCCTTACAATATCGACAAAAGGAGTTGGTTGTAGGTATTGAATTCGTTCTAGTGCGGCAATCCTTAGCGACATGTCCTATTTTGTTGCAAATTTGACAAGTAACGGTAGTTTTATTTATTGAATTGCGTTGTTCATTTTGTTTCTTCCAACAATTATTAGCTGAATGACCAGTTTTATCGCACCATTGACAAATTACAGAGGTTTTATTGGCTTGATTATTGTTGTTATTTTGACGACATAGTTTCGCGTCGTGTCCGGTTTTAGAACATAGTTGACAGGTTATAATTCGTTGTTGGATTACATTTACTGGTTGGCGATATTGAGGATCGCGCAGGCGACATTTATCTGCACTGTGTCCGCGTTTTTTACAAATCTGGCAAATTAGAATTTCGGTTCCCAAGGCTCCTGGAAGTTGACCCAAAGAGGATGACTGTGTGAGCTTCCTGCAGTTACTAGCCACGTGTCCTTCTTTATAACAGATCTGGCAAGTTTCTCGTATTCGTGGCTTGTTTTGACCTGAGTGAGTCTCTTGTCCCTGTCGTAAATCTGTCATTGCCCGAAGTTCTCTTTCTATCCTTAAAGCGTCAGCGACGGTTCCATGCACGTCTAAGTCTCTCGCAATTCTCTGTTCTATTTCGGGTTTAAGTCCTCGGATAAAACATTTGCACATGTCACCTTCTAATGATGCTTTTATATTTTGATCAGGTAAAGAACGACTAATACTACGGTATGCTTCTAAAATCTGTTTTCCCAGCAATTTTACGCGATTTGCATATGTGACTACATCTTCTTCATTTTTTTGGTAAACGCGTCCTAATTCTCCTTGTAGTATGTATACATTTTTAGAAGGTCCGTAAATTTGTTTTAAATATGAAGTCAAATTGGATACTGTGTCAAAATCTTAATCTTGGATGGTTCGTCGGGCTTCGCCGACTATTCGAGTTCTTAATACTTTGGTAAACTGTGCTTCAGCTTCTTTAGGTAGCATGGATTTAGCTTCCTCACATCCTTCGATAAAATAACTGAGCGGAATATTTTTACCATCGAAAAAAGGAACGGCTTCAACCGCGTATTTTAAGGTAGCAAATGGGTTTTGGTGAGTCATGGTTTCGGACCTATCAAAATCTTTTTCTGCTTTATAAATAAGAGTATTAGTAAGTGTGTAATATTCTTGGCAAGTTATATCGCCGGAATTGTCAGTATTTGGCTCGGGCGGCTATTAAAATAGTATTATTTATGCTTGTGTCTGTGTTCTCTAAACAAAGATCAAAATGTCTTGGTATAGATCCTACAGTTCTTTTTGGAGTAGATGTATGAGGTAAACCGGAAGTAGATGACGTAATTCCAATTTTAGATTTAGATTTTTTCTCTTCCAAAGCGAGTTTATAAAATTTTTCTACTTCTTTTTTATCGGCTTTACCTCGAGTCCCGTCACTCATTCCCGTTTCCTTGAATCGCACATATCAATCCCGGACGAGCCCCCAAAAATTTACGTATGTTACGTCCAGGCCCGAGGAAGGATGGGCCGAAGGAAGGGCGTAACATGTGTATCCCAAGAACAGGTGCCTTAAGGGCAAGTGTCTCGAGCGAGCCTGCGGGTGAGCCAAAGATAGGTCAACGACCACAAGAGTCGATTTTACGCTATTTCTGGTCCAAATGCCCGCTCGTCGGTCCCCTTTTCGGTAAAGGAACTTAATCCCTTTTACTCGGGACGGGACCAAGTGCGATTCAGGAGCGTGAGTAACGAGGGGGAATCGATTAAGTTGAATGCAAAAGAATAGATTCAATTAAGTTCATTACACATTATAAAAGCCAAACGAAAACATTTACATATATAATTAATAAATATCTTAATTTTGATTAAATACAATATTAAGTATAATCGTGTGTGTGTGTGTGTGTGTGGGTGTGGGTGTGGGTGTGGGTGTGTGTGTATGCGAGACGGAGGGAGTCTGGTCAAGATCAGGAGGATATCTCTCTCTGAAGAACTCTACGGGGATAGCGATAGGGTAATGGGTGAAGGGAGTAAAACAGGGGATGCAGGTATCAGAAGGGGCAGTCTGGAGAAAAGCTTTGAGGGTAGGTATGTGAATAGGACCAGGCCCCAAAGTGAATTGGTCCGGGAGGATGGGGTACGGGTACGGAGCATAGGTTGTACCGAGAATTACCGCGACGTTTCGATCGCTAAGATCGATGTCGGAAAAGACGGGGGGAGGAAGAACGGGAGGAGAGAAGAAATGAGAGTCGGGGAGGGTTGCATCGGGTGGAGAAGGAGAGGGTGATAGCGGCGAGAAATCAGACTGAAGGTCAGATTGTATGTCATGCACCGGGGAGTAACTGGGAGGAAGAGTTCCGGGAAGCAGGTATGGGGAGTAATTAGGGGAAGGAGTGCGAGGGGGCGGATGTGAGGAGTCTCGCGTGTCTCCTTGAAAATTATTTAAAAAGATCCGCGTAATAGGGAGATCCGAGTTTATTTGACTTAAGTCTAGCGCAAATGAAGAATCGGCCGCAGCCCGAGCCAGCAGTCGGCGGGTACGTCGATTACGGTGATATCGAAGTCGCTTAGCGTGGGCTCTAGCGGATTTCCTCGTGGATTCCACTAGAGAAACGATTATTATAAGTAAAGGAAGTAGACGGGGGAGGGGAGGAACTTTGAAGATAAAAGAAAAGACTTACTATTTGCGAAAGGCGATTACAAGTGGAGAATATAGTCGTAATGGCTGCTGGGTCCCCTTTTCATCGAAGACGAGGCGGTGTTCTGGGTTGACTCGTTATGTGTATAGCTGACAGGAACGACCGAATATTCGCACTGACTCTATATGAAGGTTGATATGTCTCGAAACTTTTGAGATACTGAGTGCGTATATGAACGCGTGAGTCAATGAATGAATGAATAATGATTGACTGAACGAATTTTTCTGACATGTGTTGTTCGAAGTTCGCGCTTATATATCGTTTTGGATTACCCTCTCCTAGCATGAGGAATAAGGGAGGTTGACGAATAGAAATCTTTGTTAGATTTCCATGGTCTCCTCTCTGCCCCTACTTATGAGCATTTTAGAACAAATGTAGCAAATCAGGATTTTATTACGTTCGTTCGCGAATAGGAGAGTATCTTCCAAAACGGGGGATTTAGGATTCTCAGTATCGCACAAGGGATGACTGTTACTACCCTCTTGCGATATTCGGTCACGTTTTATGATTAGTTTCCTTTATTTTTTGATTTTATGAGTTTTTAAGAAAATATCGAATTTGTTTGACTGAATGCCGCTTTATTTAACCGGATGCTACTTTTATAGCCCGTTAACATCCGATTGTTATTTTAGGACATGTACTGAGCATCCCACTTTAATCTAGCTATTATTATCAGCTCTAGAAATCGTGTACGTGTGCACCGGATACGGGAAAGAAAAGAATCGTAACATCCAATATCCGATCACTCGCGTTTTATGATTAGTTTCCTTTATTTTTTTGATTTTATGAGTTTTAAGAAAATATCAAATTTGTTTAACTGAATGCCGCTTTATTTAGCCGAATGCTACTTTTATAGCCCGTTAATATCCGATTGTTATTTTAGGGCATGTACTGAGAATCCTGCTTTAATTTAGCTATTATTATCGGCTCTGGAAATCGTGCACGTATGCACCGGGTACGGGAAAGAAAAGAATCGTGAATTCCCCTGGACGTAACATTACCTATTAATAATATATTTTTAGATAAATTACAAGTATTTCAATCACGTATAGCTTTATTTGATAATAACAGAGAAACATCTTTTAACGATGTTTCTTTTATCGCGGAAACATTTAACGGCTTCGATCAAGACGGTTTAAAGAAAGAATGGTTTCAATTATATTTTGACTTAACTATGAAAGAGAAACAAAATCTTTCAAAAATTAATTTTGATAACATGTGGAAGGAAATTGAAACGTCATTTTGAAACGTCAATCCATTAGTCATCCTAAATATCCGAATTTAAAATCACTTGTAAATGCAGTAAGATCACTGCCAAATTCTAACGCGGATCCTCAGAAGAGATTTAATAACACTAAACTCTCTCTGTCTGTGTGTGCCTTAAGTGCTTAAAACTTTGAATACTCATATATTATGTACGTTAAATAATATATCATATTATAAATAATATATATATAAATAATAATATTAGAGAGAGAGAGAGACAGAGAGAAAGGAAATATTATTATTCATACAATATGATATATATAATAATGTCTAAAAAATAATATATTATTTTTTAGACATTAAAGTTGTGTGTTATAAGACGAGGAAGGACCTGCAACATCTGCAACATCTGCAACGTCTGCCTCATATAATGTTAAACTATTTTTCTTTTTTTTTAATGGTGGTTCATATAAGATATCCGTAGACATTCGTTGCAGATGTTTCTCATCTATTATCATATTTAAAGCAGTTTCCCCCCTCGTCTTCAACGCCGATTTAAATACGCAACTAGCATTAATAGTGGTCGATGATAGTCTATTTCTTGTTTTCGTTTTTAATTCGGTAAGGACAGAAAATGTTCTTTCAGGATCCGCGTTAGAATTTGGCAGTGATCTTACTGCATTTATAAGTGATTTTAAATTCGGATATTTAGGATGACTAATGGATTGACGTTTCAAAATTTCCTTCCACATGTTATCAAAATTAATTTTTAAAAGATTTTGTTTCTCTTCCATAGTTAAGTCAAAATATAATTGAAACCATTCTTTCTTTAAACCGTCTTGATCGAAGCCGTTAAGAGTTTCCGCGATAAAAGAAACATCGTTAAAAGATGTTTCTCTGTTATTATCAAATAAAGCTATATGTGATTGAAATACTTGTAATTTATCTAAAAATATATTATTAATAGGTAACCTCTTCCTAATTTCTTCAGCCGCAGTAATATAAAATTGCAAACAATTTTGTCGAATAATTGTAACATTTGCGTGTCCTTTTTTTACTAATTTACAAAGATATTCTTCACATTCTGATTCTAAAGTTACGTTATCAAGAGACTTGTGATTTTCTTTTTCATGAAACGAAATATTTGTAAGTGAATGTAATAATTCTGGCTTTAAAAAGTGTTTGGAAATTTGCACAAAAAAATTAACGGATTTCAATTGTAATAAATGAATTCTAGTTTCATAAGCTTGGAAAAAAGCATTAAAAGAATTGAAGAAATTTAAAACATATTTAAAAAATAAATAATATGCTTTTATATCTATATTTTCCATTAGAGATAATAAATATTCCCCAGATTTTGTTTTCTCGTTCACGACTATTTCATTAAGAAAATATTTTATCGAATCCCATGACTCAAGAAGTCTCTCAATACATTGATAATGCGAAAGCCATCGAGTATCACATAACTTTAAAATTTTGCGATTTGTATCTTGAAAACATTCACAAAATTCATTAAAAATGGCTAAACGTTTTGGACTACTGTTAATGAAACTTGCAATTTTTTTCAGAAATTCTTCGCAATATTCAGGCATCTTAGCGCATGCAGCATGTGCAGCTAATGCAACAGAGTGACAAGGACACGAAAATGTTAATAAATTTTTGCATTTGGATTCTAGATTTTTTTTAAAAGATAAATGTTTTCCTGTCATGACGGATGCATTGTCGCATGACAGAGCAATAATATTTAGAAATGGAATCTGTAGTTTAATCATTTCTAATTCAAAAGCTCTAAATAATTTTTCTGCGCTACAATCTTTAGCATCAATATTAATTAACTTTACTAATTGCGTTCGAATATCTAAAGTTTCAGGATCAATATATCTAACAAAACACGTCATCCATTTTTCATTAGTAATATCCGATGTTTCATCAATAAAAATGGAAAATCTTGTATTTTGGATATTATTAACAACACGTTCCGTCTCAACCGAACATAAAACGTTGGAAATTATATTTTTGCATTTTGTTCAACCCATATTCATGCTTTTCAAGACATTAGGATCTTTTCCTATGTCTTGAAAAAGACTGCTGAGAATCTCTTTTGCTGTTTGATGAGGGATATTTTTCTCCGCAATGAATGCCGCATATCTTATTTCAGCTATTTTTTTCCGCTCATCGAATGTCAAAAGAAATTCATCAGTTTGCGTATTTAAATCCTCATTCGATTTGTTCGCATTACTTTTCTCTGATTTTGTTTTATGCATGTCGGATTCTGCGTGTCGATATATATGATGTAAACTATTATCAATAAATTTATCACAAATTAAGCAATAGCTAGTATTATCGGGTCCTTCACATAATCATGATTTAAAATCTTGTATATCTAGCCATTGCTGTCTGAATTTTCTTTTGTACTGTGCTTTCTTTTCTTGTACATTGCTATTAGTATGTTGAAGACCTTCTTCACTTTTTGTACACTGTGTTTTCTTTTCTTGTACATTGCTATCAGTATGTTGAAGACCTTCTTCACTTTTTTTCTATGACACGCAGAATCCTCATGCCTGGAAACACGCGATGAACATGAAAAAGATTTGTTACAAATTATACAAAAATAAAGCGTTTCATCTGATGTTTGGCGAATCCAAGATTTATAACGGTCATCGTTAAGCCAACCTAGCGAGAATTTCTGTTTTGATCTTTTCTTTAATTCATCGGGTGTTCCCATATTAATTAAAAAAATACAGAGAAGTAATAATTAAAAAAGAATAAGATAAATAAATAAATAAATAAAATAAAAAGAAACAAATAAATAAATAAATAAATAAAATAAAAGAAATAAAATAAAAAGAATAAAATAAAAAGAATAAAATAAATAAAGCAAAAAGAATAAAATAAATAAATAAATAAAATAAAAAGAATAAAATAAATAAATAAAATAATAAAAATAAAATAAATAAATAAATAAAATAAAAAGAAACAAATAAATAAACAAATAAATAAATAAATAAATAAAATAAAAGAAATAAAATAAATAAATAAATAAAATAAAAAGAATAAAATAAATAAAGCAAAAAGAATAAAATAAATAAATAAATAAAATAAAAAGAATAAAATAAATAAATAAATAAAATAAAAGAAATGAAATAAATAAATAAATAAAATAAAAAGAATAAAATAAATAAATAAAATGTCAAAAAGATCCCAAAAAACGAAGATAAAAGAGAGACGTAGACAAATTGGAAAGATAAGAAGGAAAAAGAACAAGAAAGTATAATCAAAAACTAAAAGAATAAATAAAAATTGGAAATATGAGAAAATTCACAGTACCGCAATTCTAAAAGAAGAAGAAAACTTTTTGATTTCGAAGTCTCGATCACACGCGTGCAAACGATAAAGCGGCGAAGCGGATAGTTCCAGAAAAAATATGAAAGTTGCTATTTTATAAACAAAAGCATAACGTCTATTCAGTAATGTACCAACAGATAATCCAATAAGGCAAATATTTCGAGAATAATAAGGGTACTTAAAAGTATACAATATATCACAATGCCGTATATAAAATAATCATTATGATGTTAAAGTTTTGAAAAATATATTTTTATATTTATTAATATATTTTTATTGACAAGAAAAGTACTAATCTTAAGTGTTACAAAATTTTATATATTTTTGCTACCACTCTTATTTTTTTTCTAATTTGCATTGTCTAAAAAAATAATTTAAAAAATATAAAACAGAAAAAAAGGAAAATCTGTAGTTCTCATTAGTACTTTCTATGTACGCGCTTTTATGTATTTCAAAAAATCATATTTGGAAGAGAAGAATCGGTCTGCATTCTCATTTTGAAAAAAACATGAAAATTAATGTTTAATTATCATTGGATTTTAATGCATTAAATATAACATAAGAATGTATTAAATCAATTTAAGTGAACCGTATAGAAATTAAATCCAAATATTCATACGTTGATATATACATGTATATATGTATATATGTATGCATATATATATATATATATATATATATATATATATATATATACATATACACATATGTACATGTATATATCAACGTATGAATATTTAGTTTCTATACGTTTCACTTGAATTGATTTAATACATTCTTATGTTATATTTAATGCATTAAAATCTAATGATAATTAAACATTAATTTTCATGTTTTTTTCAAAATGAGAGTGCTGACCGATATATATATATATATATATATACAGGGTGTCAATTAAGTCCCGGGACGGCTGAATATTTTCTCATGTAAGGTATTTTTGAAAAAGGTCATTTCTGAAGTAATTTTCAACGAGGAATTCAACGGTGACCTTCAATTTGACCTTGAGCTTGACCTTGAAGGTTATTTGAAGGTCAAAGTGTTTTTTTTAAATAGGAACCCCTATTTTTGATTGTATATTCTTATAGCTGACCTCGAGAGCTTTCCAAAACACTATAATAAAATATTTTTCCCTCAAGCATTTATTGAGTTATGATGCTTCAAATCATTTCTTAATTTTACATAAACCGTAAAATATCTTGTAAAATATTCACTTTTCGATTATTTTACCTTAATACTTTTATGTACAAAATAATGAGAGGAATCAATTGATTTAAAGAAAACATACAGTTGTTTTTAAGAAAAAATATGGAATTGTTAATTGCAAATTACATATTTTTTCTTAGAAACAACTATGTGTTTTCTTTACACCAATTGATTCCTCTCATTATTTTGTACATAAAAGTATCAAGGTAAGATAATCGAAAAATGAATGGTTTACTAGATATTTTATGGTTTATGTAAAATTAAAAAATTATTTCAAGCCTTATAACTCAAAAAATACTTAATGAAAAGGTCTTTAATTATAGTGTTTTGGAAAGCTCTCGAGGTCAGCTATAAAAATATACAATCAAAAATAGAGGTTCCTATTTAAAAAAAACACTTTGACCTTCAAATAACCTTGAAGGTCAAGCTCAAGGTCAAATTGAAGGTCACCGTTGAATTCCTCGTTGAAAATTACTTCAGAAATGACCTTGACCTTTTTCAAAAATACCTTACATGAGAAAATATTCAGCCGTCCCGGGACTTAATTGACACCCTGTATATATATATATATATATATATATATATATATATACATTATTTTCTCGATATTATATTAAGTGAAATATGTGCGCTTTTTTCCGATTTTGTGCTTGTTCTATGTTCTATTCTTTATATTCTTTTAATTTTACATCTTTTTATATTTATTTTATATGTCTATCTTTTCTATAATTATCTTTTCTTTAACTATCCTCTGTTCTATCCTCTGTATTCTTTGGAAATGTACAAAAATCTTTTCTTAGATTTTCTAAGAAAACATTTTTTACATTTCCTCTTGACGGAAGAGACCACCACCTTCTCGCGGTTTCCGTTGAGCAACAACATATACTTTATTTATTTACGAATTAATAAATTATATATGCTATATTAGAATATTATTCGTTAGAGATTATTACCATGATTTTTTGAAGGAAAAACGTACATATTGGCCGAGAGTGTTTTTTATCGAGAGGATTTTTATCGTTTACATTCTCTTTCCTTCTGTCCTTTATTTGTTAAATTTGTTTAAATATTTAATATTCGTTTTTATTATTTATATTCCCTTTCTGTCCTTTATTTTTCAAATTAGTTTACATTTTTTATATACTGAATAAATTATAAACAAAAGATTTATTTAATTTATTTATTTAAATTTTTACAGTATTAGAAGTTTTATTTGATTATTATTTTTATATGATTAAAATATTTTTATATGATTAAATTATTTTTATATGATTAAAATATTTATTTAATTATTTATGTGTAAATTTTGTGTGCTCTTACACGAGACGCGAAATCTGATAAACGGATCGAGCCGTTAAACGATTCTCGAGGCGTTACCCTGCCGAAAATGGTCGATTAAAACCGATTAAAATAAAAAGTAATTCGAATCGATCGGGATTTCTGCACCGAAAATACGGTATTAAAACCGATTGAAAATATACTCTGCCGAAAATGGTTGATTAAAACCGATTAAAACAAAAAGTAATTCGAATCGATCGGGATTTCTGTATCAAAAATGATATTAAAGCGGATTGAAAATAGTAAAATTCTGGCGGATTAATGTTGGGTGATATACATCCATCTCAATCCGAAATTATACGATTTCATAAGTTATAGTTAAATCGGTTTTAATGCGTTGTGAATCTGTCGAAGGATGTCAAAAATAATCCGTTGCTATTTGAAATTTTACGATTTTGCGGATTACATCGCGATAGACAATTAAAACAGTGTCAAATGTCTTGCTTATATTTCATGAAAATTTTATTTTAATTATCACATTCTACAAGAATACTGTCATATATTTTACGATACTGCTTGGTTGAGTTTCCTTTAACACATTAGTTTTAAAACCTTATAATAAACTCATATTATAACAAAACGTAAACTTATGATAAATGAATAACACATCATAACTGTATGGTATAAAACTTTAAGTAATACAAACAATTTGTATTAAAATTGGAAATAAAATCTTCAAAAACACAAAATTGTTTAAACATAAACAAAAACATTTTAACAAAAGAAACAATTTTTGTTTTACAGTACTATTCTTATACAATATTATTTCTATATATTTTTCTTTTTTTTAATTTAAAATACTTTCATACTGTTGAAAACTTGCAAAAGAAATTCGAAACACAACTGATATTTAAAAGAACAAACTTTTCTGACCATTACGATGAATGAATTTCGGGCGAGTAATCGTAAAGACGACTATCTTCGTCATCCTCAACATTTACGTCTTCCTCGCTTCGTTCGTCAGTCTCTTCGCTGCTTTTACTTTTCTTGCTTTTGTTTTTATCGCTGTTTTGTCGTCGCTTTTTCGCATTTTCGTCAATTACTTTTTCACGCGAACCTTTCTTTAAATCAGCAAGTTTTTTTCCCACGTAATAATAAAATTTCGATAATTCTCTCATAGTATTGTCTTTGTGAGGAGTGTCAGCAAATTGCTTTTTATACGTGTTATTTATCCAATGCTTGTATATATCTGTATGAACAAAAATAAAAATGACAAAAATACTTTAACTCAATACTATGTTCTTAAAAACAAAACATATTAAAATAACATAGTATTCTCAAACGATTAATTATAAAACGATTACCGATTACTAAAATATTCTATTGATTTTATTTAGAAATTATTAGTGATAAACGTTACATTCTTATATATTTATATTGATATTATATGTTGTACAATTAAACACGTTTTACCTTCACAAGCCCCCAATTTCTTTTCGACCAGTTTATTGCATGGTCCTTTTTCACCGTGTCGTGCACTAGTGTATCCTGTAATAGTGCTAGTCATGAGCAATTCATCGTCGAAAACAGGGAAAATAATGTTACTTGCAAATTGACGAGGAGTTTTCGACGAGTTGCACACTCTGTTATAGTAGATTTCACTAATCCACTCGTTTCGCCCAATCGTGGATCTGTAGTGCATACATTTATTTTTATTACCACGACGAACAATTTTTATAAATAATACATGGAAAAACCTGTACTCATTACCATCCCATTAGACTGTCTTGTCAAAATTGGTGGAAAATTATTTTCATACTGCATGTTGATATTGGCAGTCAATATGGTTTTCAGCGTTGCTGTAAAAATTAAAATATTTTGGTTATTTTTATCTATAATCATAACGATTAAAAAAAGTACAAGACTCTGCTCAGACAACACACATATCTAAAAGATAACTAAAAAGATGACTTAAAGATGTCTTATTGTCTTTTACATCTTTAAGATATCTTTTGACCTTTCTGTGTTATCTGGGTAGCCATACAGAAATATCACTTATTAGTGCATTTATTATACTTCAAGAATTTCTGATACTTTTATAAACTGATAAGAAAGATAATGTATACACAATTTCTTACCTTCGCATTCGTCAGTTTTATCGATCAACGCCATTTGCAGTCGTTCGTTTAATTTTCTTACATTTTTCAACTCGGACATTGCTTCCTCCAGCTTTTGTTTTATTTCTTTACGTTCATTTCGTAATTTGTCATTGCGTTCCTGTAATTCTTCAATCCTTGATTGTAATTTCGAGGTTTTTGCAGGGAGCAACGATCTTTTTTTTAACTGCAAAAAATGAGTACAAAAATTTAAGTTATAAATGTATAATAGAGTACTACTACTATAGTAGAGTACTATGTATATTGCAGAGAGGAAAATGTATCCAATGTAAAGACATATGAGATAAAATAATTTTCATCAATATTTCAATGAAATATTTACAATATTTCGACTAAACATTTATTATAAGCTATTATGAAAATTAATTACAATAAAAAATAACTTTTTAGCTTTAAAATCTTGAACAACGTTAGTTATCTTCGCACAAAAATGTCGCAATGTATAAACGTTTAAAAACGACTTTTAGGATCTTTTTGGGGTACACTGATTACAGTACTTAGAAAACAATGCATGATAAAATTATTATATACCTCTGAAATATGGTTGTCTACATCAGTGGTGCTTTCTTCATATTTAGAAATCTAAAAAGACACAGTGATATGAATTCCAATCGATCAATGCGTGTAGCAAAAATAAATTGTTAATTACAATAATAAAATTAAATACATTAATGGTTTCAGAACAACGTGTGGTCAAATTGCAGAAATTATTAATTATTAATTAAATATGTACCCTCGAATCATTCGTTTGTAATGGATCATTTTTCGAATCATTTGCTTGTAATGGATCGTTTTTGGAATCATTCGCGTGTAATGGATCGTTTTTCGATTCATTCGCTTGTAATGGATCGTTTTTCGAATCATTCGCTTGTAATGGATCGTTTTTCGAATCATTCGCTTGTAATGGATCGTTTTTCGATTCATTCGCTTGTAATGGATCGTTTTTCGAATCATTCGCTTGTAATGGATCGTTTTTCGAATCATTCGCTTGTAATGGATCGTTTTTCGAATCATTCGCTTGTAATGGATCGTTTTTCGAATCATTCGCTTGCAATGAATCGTTTTTCGAATCATTCGCTTGTAATGGATCGTTTTTCGAATCATTCGCTTGTAATGGATCGTTTTTCGAATCATTCGCTTGTAATGGATCGTTTTTCGAATCATTCGCTTCTAATAGATCGGTTTCTTCAAATTCAATCGTCTAAAAAATAACGTCATAGAATAAATAAGTTTAGTTTTTAATATTTACCTCTATTGTCATAGAATTAAATACCAATCTAAAACTACGTTTTTGCCTTCGCGTTCATTTCAAATATTATTATTTATCTGAACATGCAAAAAATATATTGCAGTTATAAAAATAAATAATTATAAAAATAAATAAATTTATTAAGTTCTAATGATTTATTTGTAATATACTTAAAAATATTGTACAATACCTCCGAATTAATGCAGCCCCCTTCTAATGCTGGTTCTATACATTCCGACGACTGTGTCTCAGGAATTAGTGGATCCCAAAATCCTTTTAAGAAAAAAAAGATATTTTATATAACATTTTATACAATTATATACAATTGTATTTTATATAATGTATCATAAAAGTCATGAGAAATTATAATATAACATTATAAATATACCATCTGGTGTTTTAGGTCTCTCATACTTATGCCGCGCGCATTTATTTTTTCGCTTCTGCAATTTGTCTTTTGACAGTGATAAATTCTTGTAATACTAAAAGATTACATACAGAATTAGAAAAATTAATACTTCTTTATAATGAAAATATTTCCTTTATGTGTACATATTTTGTGTAATTATATTTTGATATTACTTTTTCACATTCCCAGCAATCCCAACCATTTAGCTTTGCTCTGTCAGCTTTGCGTATATCAATCTGCTCTGCCTCCTTGTTATACTTGATTGGAATTACAAGCCGAGATTGCTTCAATCAAAGTTTCCCATTGAAATTGCAATATATTTACACAGTTAAAATATTGATAGCAAAATATTCTACATTTTTTATATTCAATTTCGTATAATTTTAATATAAAAGTTGTCATCAAGCTTTAGAAAACAGAGCAGATGTAAGTCAATATATTAATTAGATTTAAAAACAGAATAATAAAAAAGAAGAAAAAGAGAGGAAAAACAAGAAACCAAAACAAGACAAAAAAGTAAAGTAAAATTAATTCCTAAAATTAAAAGCGTGTTTCTGTAAAAAAACTACAAAAAATGTTACAAAAAGATCGTAATTGGAAGTTAATAATAAATAAGAATAAGCGGGGCTCAGTGTTCGAAGCACAAATTGATACAGAATAAGTAAAATAATTTCATTTATTCCAAAGATCCTACTAATACAAAAAAGTAACTATAATTTAATTATTTATAAGAAACATAAGAGAAATAATTAAGTAACACTATGTATTTTGATGAAAATACTTTGGAATATATGTACATAAAATTTGTTGCAAACATTTTATGTTACAACCTGTATGTGTATACCTGTTCATTAGCATTTTCATCGACATCTTTTATTGTAGGCGACTGTTTCGATAACTTTTCCAGTTTCACTGATAATACTTTTTCCAAAATCTTAAACATGAATGTCAATATATAAGATATATAATATAAAATAAAATAAAATAAAATTATTAACGATTCTGATTATTATTTATATAATATATTGTATATTATACGTATATTATACAATTTGAACATGAAAAATATAAACTTACGGAATTACTTTCTTGTGTACTTTTCGAAGATGTCATACTGTTAAGTGATGAATTAATGATTTCATCTGAGGATGATGAGCTACTCGATGCCGTTATCATCAAACGTTCCGGAATAGCAGGCAACCTTTTCAAAGTTTCCAGTCGCTTTTCGATATCATCTTTCGAGTCTGCAAAATAATAAATTACGCGTTTCATGTCTGATTTAAAATAAAGAGGTATATATTAGTTTCATATTTTTAAACAAAATAATTTTGTTAAGAAATAAAATGTGCATTACATACCTTCTAATAACATAATTATTCCTAAGCACATTTTTTTCTTCACCTCCACGCGATACTTAACATTGTTTTTATGTGTGTTTATTGAAAAATTTCGGATTTCAGAGGTACGCACAATTATTTTTTTCCCTCTGTTAGGACCATCAAGGAGTTTCACATACGCGTACATTTTGTTCTTTTGTTATAAAAAAATTTTAACTTACAAAGAAAACAGTGAAATGTGTGTGAATATTGTAACGATCGACCTGGTATTACGAGATTAAGCGGTTTTCAGACAAAATCTATTCTGCACACATGCCGCAGAACGTTTTGAGCAGCACGATGCTTCCCGCTTCGCTGCATCGACTCGAGTCCTGATCCCCCGTCACGCGATGGAAATGAATGACAGTCTTGACTGGCACGAGCCTGCGCGCACATGCTCGATCGGTTGTCGCTTGTCGCAACGGTCGCAATTCAAGCGCCCATAATCAAAGTGAAGTAGCCACTACATACGCAGACTGCCTAACATAACCGTAATCCAGGAATAAAGGTTACACGGGATAAAGATTAGTGATTCTTTACAATATATTATTACGAATGCCTATAATAACAGTGTAACATCGGATTATTGTCACACGAGTGTTATTGTTCGAAATACATACAGTTTTTGCAATTTGCGCCTTTCTTCGCTTATGATGAACTCTTTCCATTTTTGTTGTTGCGGCGTTCTCAACTAAATTCAGATGCGGTGCAACAGGAACACGTGATTGAATTTTGTTCATGATTGAACTATATGTAGAAAATAAATAAATTCTACTATTTGCTGATGCACAATTAGTTCAGGTATGTGTTAAAAATAAGTTGTACATAATGTTTCACGCTGCATATACAATACTAGATTTAATATTTTATAACCACACATGCACAGATGAAAGTATATCAGATAGTATAACGACGATACCCCAACATGGAAAATCGTAAAAAAATAAGACGTTATAAAATGGGTTTATACAAGAACTACGAAAAATTATACGAGTACAATGTATCTCGCACATCAGCAATATGGAAAACTCTTGCCATAGCTCGACATTGTAATATTGAAAGTGAGTAAATAATATAAATTCATAATCTACATATTATGAATTGTGCATTAATATGATTTTATTTTTTTGTAAAACGGTTTCTTTGAAAATGAAAACAGTACAATAATAGCTTATTTATTATGACCCAGTAAGCAAAATGTGCACAATATGCCAACAGATTGGCAACAAATTCATTTACTAATAATCGTAAATTTCTGTCACAAAATATTTTTTTCCCTAGAAGAATGTATATTTTTTTCATTTATTTTTTAAATAAATAGTATAATTGTTACATTATATTCAGTAATAATGTTATAGGATTGCAAATATTGTAAGTCGTAACACGTGTTGTTTGTTAGGAAATAATTTTTGCACCGGAATAATGTCTCATTCATCAGTTCTTATATATCAATATATATATCATACTTCTAATATATCAAAAAGTTAAGAAAATATGACATATGATATATACTTTCGCAATATTTTCTTCATTTCTGAAATACACTTTATTTACAACAATCGCTTAATTTTTATAACTGGGTTTACTCTACATTACAATTCTAAATTATATAATTCTTATACAGATAATACTGGAGTCCATAAAGGCATCAGAAATGCTGCTTGTAGAGACGATTACAATAACATTGCCGAACAACTTGGGGATTGCAGCGAGAGATCTGATGCGAATGACATTACCATGCAGTATTCCCCATGTACGACAAAGACAGCAAGAAATAAAGGAGGTAATGACGACACAATTAACAGTAATAAATTTAACAGTAGTGACATAGATTGCATCGACGATGAAAATGAAATAAATAACGAAGAAAGTATGGATAATAGAATAACGGACGACTGTGATGACAACGAAAGTGAAACGAGAAAAGAAAAAGATGACGAAGATAGTTATATTACCGGAAGCGATGTGGATGACAACGATGAATGTACGAGTATTGAGGAGCAAACGAGTGAAGAAGACGATATCGCATTCGACGATACTGTATTATTTCCAGAGTCCAATTTGACAATACGAGACATAATGATAATAGTCGTCGCATTTTCACTCCGATTTAAGCTGTCAGACGTTGCAAAATCTGCGCTTATAAACATGATAAAATTATTGGCCGGGCCAAAATTCGAAAAAATTAATATTTCCAAATATACTTTAGCTAAAGTATTCGATCCACCAGACAGCAAAGTAGTTTATTACTATTTCTGCGACAAGTGTCATAAAATTCTGTATTCGACGTCGAGAAAAAAGTTTATAAAACAATCAATAACGTGTGACTCTTGTAAAAAAAAACATGTAATTTCATTGAGATCCAATAATTACTTCATGTCACTTGATGTAAGATATCAGTTAGAAATGCTTTTTTCTCACGAAGCAATCAAAGCTGAGATATTCGATTTTATTTCATCAAAAAGTAATAGTCATGCCAATAACTTAAATATTATAACAGATATTTACGACAGTGAAATTTATAGAAATATTTCGAAAGATGTTAATTTCATAGTAACATTCAATTACAGTACTGATGGCGCCCCTTTAACTAAAAGTGAGAAACGAGGATTTTGGCCACTACAAATAATTAAATTGTTTACCACCTAAGAGTAGATTTAAATACGTTCTTTTAGCCGGTCTACTAATGTGCACTCACAAACCGAACAGTAAATTACTGGACTTGTATTTTTTAAAATTTAATGATCAAGTTTCTTACCTTTACAATAACGGTATTATTGTTCGTGGTCCTAATATAAATAATAATAAAAAAATTCTTGTAAAATTCTGCCCCTTAGCGTGTTCCGTTGATTCCGTCTGCCGTCCAATCATGCAAAATAGAGTGCAATTTAATGGAAGATATGGCTGTAGTTGGTGCTATCACCCCGGAGAATACGTCGCAGAAATACATGGAATAAGATATCCCATACATGAACATGATCCACCTTTACGGACTGCTGATAGTCATCACAAGAATGTTCAACTTGTACGTGATTTAAAAAAAAGCAGTGAAATGGGCGTACGAGGTGATATCTCAGTATCTCAAATTCCAAATTGACATGGTTTGGTCATTTGCTTATGAATATATGCATGGTATTCTCTGTGGTGTAAGCAAATACATTTGGAATCAGTGGACTGCTTCAGATTCTAAGTCGTGTTTTAAATTGAATAAAGCCGAGCGAGATACTATTAACCAACGCTTGAGTTTAATAAAACCGACTCAAGATATTCATAGACTTCCGGAATCTTTGCATGATCGGGCAAAGTGGAAGGCATCAGCGGAAAAGTCATGGCTATTGTATTATAGTTTGCCATGCCTTAACGGCGTTTTAAATCAGGATGCATTTACGCACTATTCCTTACTTGTAAATAGTTTGTACGTATTGTTAAAAACTGAAATAACTGCAAATGAACTGAAACAGTGTGAATACGATTTATTGAAGTTTGTAGGTTATTTTGAAGTGTACTATGGACGACAAAAGATGACTTTTAATGTGCACACTTTATTGCATATAGTGCAGTCAGTAAAAAAAACGGGTCCTTTGTGGTCATCTTCTACATTTCCTTTTGAAAGTAATATATATAAATTAAAACAATGTATAAATGGTCCAAACGGAATTGACCAGCAAATGTCGAAAAAGTCCTTGGAGATATTGCACTTTCTAACGGATAATGTAGATTACTGTGATGTATCTGCCGTGCGTGACTACTGCACAAATTTATTTCAATATAAACATTTATCAAAATCCGACACGTATGATGACAACAATGTCGCTTTCATTGGCAAATGCTATCAAGTAAAATGCGGTGATAAAATAAATAAAGCATATAAAAAATGCATAATTAGAGGCGTTGTATTTCACAGCCAGAAGTATCACAAAGCGAGAAGGACGAACGATACAATGATTCAGTTACATTCAGGCGAATATGGTCAAATAATACACATCATTCTATTAAATAATGAATGTCACATGCAAATATCAAAAATTATAATTAGTTCCAACAAACCGTTTAATATGTCGTACATGGATAGGATAGAATCAGAAGATTATGTACACAGCTCAATAGTTTCCATAAGCGATGTCAAAAGTAAAGTTATTCACATAGATGTAGGATATTGTAGATATTTATGCAAAACCTCCGAATATATTTGAAATTCAATGATAAATAAAACTTTGTAATAAATATAATTTTGTTTCTTCATTTATATACACACAGTCGAATATAATATTTATGACAAAAATTCAATTTAATTGCATTAAATCCGATTTTATTTTCATCCGAAAAATCTTAGAATTTCAAATTAAAATAAATTACTGTTGCTTACACAAAAATTGGATTCTTATTGCATTAAAACCGATTTAGTTATTATCCTTGAAATCGATGAATTTTGGATTAAACCGGATTACAATCAACTCAATTACTAAAAATTGGCTATTATTATAACGAATTAAAATTGCATACTAGGCGGATTATTTTGGATTATACATTAAATCCGATTATTCGTGTTTATTTAGATTGACAACAATATGGATTAAAATGTAATGATTTCGGATTGGAAATAATTCGCGAAAGCGATATTAAAACCGATTGTAATTTGTTTGGAATTAAAATCGATTACTTTTTAATCCGGGCGCGGATTGAACCGATTAAAACCGATTAAAACGGATTATGTTTTAATCGGTTTTAATCGACCATTTTCGGCAGGGTAGCTATAGCATAGCTCGAGAGGGAAGGAGACAATAGACAGTATGTGCATTCTTTTATGGATCATGCCGCTAACAAACAATTCTCGAGGCGTTAGCTATAGCTATAGCTATAGCTCGAGAGGGAAGGAGACAGTAGAGAGTATGTCTGCACTCTTCTACTGCCCGAAGCTTGCCGAGCGCCGAGCGCCACACGTACACAGTTTCTTCTTTGTGTGCGTAGCGTGCGGCGGGCCAAAACTGGCATCCCTGGGTAACGCGCCTCCCTTAATTTGTCGAGTGTTGCGATAATTTGCGGTAGCGGGTACGCGTCTTTGTGCGTAACGTCGTTTACTCGGCGGAAATCTATGCAGAACCGGTGTTTGCCGTCTTTCTTTTTTATTATTACGATGGGAGAACTCCACGGGCTATGAGATGGTTCTATCACGCCTTGTTCTATCACGCC
Organism: Camponotus floridanus; assembly: GCF_003227725.1. Taxonomy (NCBI): domain Eukaryota; kingdom Metazoa; phylum Arthropoda; class Insecta; order Hymenoptera; family Formicidae; genus Camponotus; species Camponotus floridanus. The sequence continues at coordinate 404,585 of NW_020229224.1, read as the reverse complement.
TTGTTCTATCATTTCGTCCACTTCTTTGTCAATAATGGCCTGCATGGCCGGATTGCGTGGCCGGTACCTTTGCTTGATGGGCGTCTCATCCTTTAGTCTTATGAGGTGTTTCACCTTTTTAGTCGACCCGTAGACTTTCTCGAATTCTTGTAATTCTTTTTCTAGGAACTACTGTAATTGCTTCCTTTCCTCCGGAATTTGTACAGCCAGCCCCCCGATTGTATTGCACTTCGGCAGTAGTCTCTTCACATATTTCGGTGGTGGCGGAATCCTTAGGCGTAGTCGATATTGCAGATCGATTCCGATGATTACTTTGTCCTCCATGTGTGAGAGGATGACAAAGTTGTGTTTGATCATTCGTCTGCCTATCTGACATGGGAGTTCCATGTATCCTAGCGTTTCACCCGTGGATCCGTTTGCTAAGCTTACCGCCCCCCTTTTTCCTTCGGTTTTTACCCTTTCCTTGTTTAATTCCTCGGCTGTGATCTGACTAATCAACGAGATTTCCGAGCCTCCGTCCACCAGGGCGCGGTATTTTCGTCTGTGGATGTTTATCATTACGTGTGGTCGCGGTGTGAATATTATGCGGGGCTTAGGGTTGTGTTCGCGGCTGTGCTTTCCCCGGCCCCGGAGGCGTTTCCCGCCTTCGGGTGGCACTCTTTTGTCAGGACTCCGTCCCGACAACTGGGAGCAAAATTTCTTTGCTTGTCTCTTACACTGTGCGCGTGTGTGCCTCCTCTGCTTGCACTGCCAACAGCAGTCTTTTTTGTTGTATACCGCTGCTATAGCCGGTTTCGCGCTGTCTTTTTCGCGTTTTCCTGCCTCTTTTTGTTCCTGTACTATATCCTCGAATTCCGCGGCCCGAGTCTGTAATTCTATTATGCTATGCACGTCGTCGATTCTTATGTAATGTTTATACGCCGGGTTCATGTTCTCATAAATAATCTCGAGCTGCTCGTCTCGCGAATACCTTCCGGCCCGACGCATCAATGTCATCATTACCGTGACGTATTGTACAAATTTTTCCGTCGATTGCTGGTGCCGTCCCATGATTTCTCGACGTAATGCGGCCGCGTATCGTCGAGGCAAAAATTGCCTCCGGAAATCGCGTTCGAATTCGTCCCACGTTTCCCACGAATCTCGGTAATTCCTGTACCATAACAAACTGTCCCCTTTCAGTAGTTCCGGGAGTCCCTGCAAGAGTTGCGGTGCTGTAAGGCCGTATGCTTGTCTTAACTCCCCCACTCTTTCTAAAAATGCGGCGGGGTCTCGGCCATCGAAATGGCATCCCCATTTGCGAATCTGGTTGATAGTCTTCCCGTACGAAAATGCTATTTCCGCGGCAGTGAGTGTTCTAAATTCCGCGTTTGCCGGTGTCGGAATTGTCAGCCGGGGTATCGCCCCCTGGGCGCCTGAGTCCCCTGCGAATGACTCAAACGCGTCGATCTGTTCGGGATGTTCCTCCGCGAATGGGCTAATTCGTTTGCGAATTTCTTCTAAAGTACCCGCGTCTTCTATATTCAGTGCCTTCGCCATTATAATTAATTGCTCTTTATTAAGTCTGCATATCCACGCTTTCATTACTCACTCGCACGCTCTACTCGTAATGCGGTTTTACAACTGTTCGGGCGCCAATGTCACGGGGTGATTTCCGCGCGATTCGTCGATAGACAACGGGATCGGAAATCCGGGTTCGAGGTTTTGCAAATGAGCGAGAGCGTGTGTAAGAAATAAAATAGACAAGTTTATTGTGTGTCTGAGATACAGTGTATGTATGTGCGCGTGGTTGTGTGTGTGAGCGCGTGTAAATATGTGAGAACGCGTGTAATTATGTGTGAGCGCGATATTCGGCGCGAGGCGCTAAGTCTTTATTTTATGCAATTTTATTCGAGTCGCAGATGCACGTCGTAGCGTGCCGCGATAAGGAGCTAGAATTTATTAAAGCTGATATGATCGTATACAATGGTGTGTATCTCGGATATAAGATATTTCGGATCGTAACAATACCTTTAAATGGTATATACGGCGCGTGTTGTGTTTCTGGCGCGGTCAATGACCGTTGACGCGGCGCGTATCATTTTTATGTACGCACGCCGAGAAAGCCTTTTTTTTAGTGCGTTCTTTCTGGCTGGTGTTAGGAACGCGCGCTATATTTCGCAAAATTTAATAACTGCGGTTACGTGGGATTTAAATAAATAGTCCCCTTGCAATTAGGATGGATTTTCGGGAACACCGTGCCGACGAGAGCGACTCGTCCGAGGTAGCTCTCTTCTCTACCTCGTGAAAGATGCACTTGCGTTTGGCGGTCGGATCTTAGACCGGTAGTCGAGATCTCTCGACGGAATCGGAGTTCACTCGGATTCCTGTTCCTCGGCAATGTTCCGATCAGGGATTCCGTGTGCGCGCATATGCGGTTCTGCGCATGCGTGACTTTTGAAATTACATTGTACTTTCACGGTCGCGCAAGTGCAGAGCCGCACATGCGCGCGCACGGAATCCCTAATCGGAACACTGTTCCTCGGTCGGTTTTATGAAGATCGGATGGAAGTGATCTGGCTTTGTGGATCGAGAGCACTCGATAGAGGAAGAGTTCACTCTACCTCCTTTCTGAAAGCGAGATTTTAATTTCGGAGCGGTCTAGGTTTCGGAGCTGCTACTCCTAACGAGAGCGGATCGGAAAAGGTGATTAGTGTACCGAACGGGTCCTTTTTATACCGGCTTAATTGCCCGCGTCGGCGCGCGGCAGTATTACCCCTTCCGAACGCGTTACGGAAAGCGGTACGGTCGGAGGCCCGCTCGGAGGGGTTCGGGGTGCGCGCCGAGCGCAGATTTTTCGCCGGTCGCCGGATCGGGGCTCGTCGGCAACGCTCGGCGATATTCGGGTTATTCGTTAACAGTTTTAAAAATGTGGGCGCACCGCGCCCCTGCCTCTGCCCGGCGGGTGTTCTGCCGGGCGGCAGCTTCCGGATCGAATGCCGGGAATAACGATGCATCTAAGGGGGTGCACGGGGTGCATCGTTACACTCTTTGCAAACTTTATATAATTCTCCTAACTAAAACTTAAATATGAGAATGATTATGGCCGCTCCCTAGTAAGTTAAGTCGTATGTAAGTTGGTGAGAATAAAGACTGAATTTTATACCAAAAAGGTATCCTTGTCTCGACCCAACCAAACGATATACCTAGGGTAAAGCATTAACCTACGCCACACATTCGCAACAACCGGAGCCATCTTTTGGAAAACGGACCGAACTAATTTGTACTCCCAATAATATTACTATGTAATGCGTTACTCGAAACTCTACAACTTTTGTATGAAACATTTTTGTCTGCCGTTCTCGATTTTTGAGATATTCGGCTGGCACAGGTGGTCCGATACACCCTGTATATATTATATATATATATATATATATATATATATATATATATGTATATATATATATTGTCGTCTTTAAGAAATCAGAGAAAAGAAGTCTTTAAGACATCTTTTTGAAGAAGTCTTACTTATTTCTTAAAGTGGCGCATTAGACTACTTTCTGAAGTCATTAAGTCTTCTTTTAGAAGATATTGTAAGGCTATGCCTTGTGCGACATCTTGGACGGCGCCGTTGGCGACCGTAGCGCCACGGAAACGGTGTGGCCGCTGGAAAAAGGTATGGGGGACGAACGCGGGAAAGACCGCACTTTTGTTCCGGGACGCGAAGAACGACGAACGTGTACGACGCGTGGCCGAAAAACGGCTTTGTACAGAGTTGTACAAAATATAAAGGATCGTTTGCTTAATCGTGTGTTTTCTTGCCTTATTTTTGCCCGCAAGCGCGTACCATCCCTTCCGGCTTCCTGACCATAGGTTCATCTGGGTTACGGTCGAAAATAACCTCATTTACCAGTCTTCACCTCTTACAGCCTCAGAAGTGGGATAGTGATACGTGCAATGGTGCTCGGGTTTCTAGCGATTGTTGGTTCGGTCGATACGAGTTCACGCATTGTCTTTTTGGCCGTCTCGTCGTTCTGCGTCTCGGTAGTGGTCTTTTCTCGCATGGTTGCGCGGCCGGGTCTTTGGACAAAGAAAAGGCTCGTCGGTCCGCTTAAGCCTTTCGGGTTTTACGAGAGTTAAAGTAAACGCGAAGTGTCTTGCTCGTGTCGTGTCGTGGCTAGCGGGGCTGTGGTTGCATTGCTACGCGCAACCTGTTGCTCATACGCAAGCCGCCATTTTGACCACGTGCGTCGTAGCACGTTGGCCGTTTGGAAGACGGCCATATTGGCTTCCTCTTGGCGTGTTGCCGGAAGTGAACTTAACTTTCAAGTTTTTTTACGCGCGCTTCTTGCGTGGTTGGGCGTTCTCACGCGCACCGGCGATCTACGTTTTTCTCGCGTTCTGTAACCGAGCTTTCGTCGTTGATGATCGGATTAAAGCAATTCTCATCTGTGTTATCGCTCAGGGTGTCGTAAATCGCTCGTGTCACAAAAAGTTTGCGTCATTAACATTCTCTTGTGGTGCGCACCTGAAGATACGTGTCCCGCGGTCGTTTTTCGTCGTCACGTTAGTGAACTGAGTTTTGAGTGCCCTCATCATCCTATGGTTCATCATGCCGCCACCGGATAGGTACGCTGAGATGTCCCTGGAAGAGCTTCATGAAGAGGCCTGCGGATACCGGCTTACAAATATACCGGATGATAGGACGAGGTGCATCGAGCTTCTGATGGCTCATCTAAAGACGAATGGCCCGTTGCGGGAAATGCAGCATTCTTCAAATACTGCCGTTGGTGAAGAGGAGCAACCGACTTTATCTACCCCAGGCAGTCCAAGGTCGGAACAATCTAATCAATATTACACAATTAAAAGGGGAACAAAGGTCAATGAAAACACTCTCGATCATCTTTGTACCGCATTAACTCAACAGCTTAAGTTGCAGAATGAGTCGATGAAGCAACAACAGCAGTTATTTCAGCAAATGCTAGCTGCCCTGTCTGTCAATCAAGGACAAATGTCTCAGCCGTCACAACCAGTGGTAACTCCTTCATTTGCCAGCACCCAGGATCGGCCCTATTTGAGGGATGTCATGGGAGCCGAGGGTTCTACCGCACCAGCAGGCAATTCAGTTAAATTCCTATCATCACAGATCCCCACCTTCGGTGCCTCTGAAGAGGAGGACGTTGAACTGTGGATTGAGAAGATCGAGAGCGTTGCCGAGATTCACAGGCTCTCGTCAGTGGTGATGCTGTCTGCTGCAGCCGTCAAGCTCACAAAGTCGGCACGGCGTTGGTTTGATTTGAGTTCTGGCGAAGTGAATCGGTCATGGCTTTGTTTCAGAGCCGCCATTACAGATCGTTTTAAGAAGAAAATCCTTTACGACGTGGTCAGGAAGAGGGCAGAAGCTCGTAAATGGAATCCCATATCAGAATCCTTCCAGGACTATTCAATGGAGAAACTGGCTCTCATGCGAAATTTGAAACTGGAAGATGGGGATGCCATTCAGCTGTTGATCAGTGGTATCAATGACATTTATGTCAAGTGCATTGCGTCTTCTTTAAGGGTGGACTCTCTTAATCAGTTCCTCAGAGAGATGCAGCATATCACCGGATACTGTGGTGATTCTTTCAAAAGAGTTGCCCCTGTGAACAAGTTTGAAAAGTTCAAGGAGGGCAATCCCAAATTCACCAAGACTGGCGATTCAAATAGTACATCTGCGAAGGGTGCTCTACAATTGAAGACGGGGAAAGCTGAGCTCCACTGCGTTTACTGCAGGGGCAAGGATCATATACGGAATGATTGCCCGAAGCTGAAGAAGAAGGAGGCAAAGGCATCCCATCCTACGAACCAGCCTACTTCCGTTGCAGCCGTCGAGTCTCTGACTGACGTGAGTTCAGAGATTGCCTGCGTTCAGGGTAACATTGTAAAAAAGTCTTTCGCCGACCCCGTGGTCAAAGTTGTTAAATTAGATACACGCGTCTGTGATAACTCAGCGTTAGTGGACACAGGAAGTCCGATCTCTTTTATCAATGCTTCCGTATTTAGTAAATTTTCTAAATCTCGCGATGTTTCTTTGAAAACTCCAGGTAGATGTTATAAAACACTTAACGGTCAAGTTATAAGTATTTTAGGTATCTGGTCTACCAGCATCATTTTCAAGGACTTGCCTACTCTGTTGGCTAGTATCGACTTACACGTTTTAAAAAATGATGCCTTTTCGGCGGATCTCATTATTGGTCGCGATTTTCTCTCTAAATATGAGATTGATGTGTCAATTAGAACCAAAGAAGAAAAAGTTAAAGTCGAGTTATTCTCGGAAATTGCTTTTATTGATAGCGTGGAGGAATCCACTGTTCCTAACGTCCTTTTGAATTTGCGAGCGGATTTGGACCAGATCACCTATAAAAAATTAGTATCTACATTACAAGAAGTAGAAAACATTGAAGTAACTCCACCGCAGCAGGATTATTTCGTAACCATTTCATTAAAAGACGATTCCGTTTTTGCATATGCTCCTAGACGTTTTGCGTGGGCGGAACGCATAAAGATAAGAGAGATCACGGATGACCTACTCGATCGCGGTATTATTAAACCTAGCACCTCTCCCTATTGCGCTAGGGTGGTGCCCGTTAGAAAGAAAAACGGCACTATAAGACTGTGCGTAGATTTACGTCCGCTCAATAGCAGAGTGGTTAAACAGAAGTATCCGTTTCCGTTGATAGAGGACTGTTTATCCCGATTGAGTGACAGATCAATTTTCACGTTGTTGGACCTCAAGGATGGTTTTTATAATATTAAGTTGCATCCGGATGTTACCAAGTATTTTGCTTTTGCCACACCAGACGGGCAGTTCGAGTATACTAGGTTGCCCTTTGGATATTGTGAGGCGCCTGCAGAATTTCAAAAGCGTCTAATCCAGATTTTGCGTCCATTGATTAAAGACGATAAAATCATCGTATACATAGATGATATTCTGATACCATCCTTTTCCATTGCTGAAAATCTATCTACACTCAAACTAGTTCTTATCGAACTTAAAAGGCATAATTTTCAAATAAACTATAATAAATGCGTATTCTTAGAAACAAAAATCGAATACTTAGGATACATTGTGTCAACGGATGGCATTACTTTAAGCTCACGTCATGTTGATGCTGTTAAGAATTTTCCGATTCCAAAAAAAAGTTGTTCATGTTCAAAGATTTCTGGGACTCACGAATTATTTCCGTAAATTTATAAAAGATTACGCTTCCAAAGCAAAACCATTGCATAATCTACTTAAAAAATCTATTTCTTTTGATTTCGACAGCAATTGCCTTGAAGCCTTTAATAAATTAAAAAACGAGCTAATTACGTTTCCGGTTTTGAGCATTTATAATCCATTTTTGGATACAGAAATCCACACTGATGCAAGTGCGATAGCAATCGCAGGCATTTTACTGCAAAAATAAAAATCGGGCTTGTGGTCACCTACTGCCTACTTCAGTCAGGCTACCAACCAAGCTGAGAGCAAATACCACAGCTTTGAGTTGGAAATGCTCGCGATTGTGAAAACCATTGAAAGGTTTCACATTTATTTGTACGGTTTGTCTTTCACTGTCGTCACAGATTGCCACGCGTTGGTTCACGCCGTAAACAAGGCGAATATTAATCCTCGAATTGCTCGCTGGATATTAAAACTACAAAATTATAAGTTTAATATCATCCATAGAGAGGGTAAAAAAATGGCGCATGTGGATGCGCTTAGTCGCGTTGTCAATTTAGTTGAGGCTCTGCCACTCGAAAAAGAGTTAGAATACAGACAATTGCAAGACCCCCGATTGAAATTTTTAGCTAGAGATTTAGAATTCGAAAGTCACGAGAAGTTCGACTTAATTGAAGGTCTTGTTTTTAGAAAGGGTCCAGATAAACCCCGATTCGTGATTCCTGAGTCAATGATCATGAACATTTTACGCATATCACGATGAAATGGCACACGGTGGAGTTGAAAAAACTGTTCAGGGCATAGGAAATAATTATTGGTTCCCGTCGATGCGAAAAAGGGTGCAAAATTATATCGACAATTGTCTAATTTGTCTAATGGCAAATACAGGCTCAAACCCGCGAGAAGGGGATATGCAGATCACAGAATCTCCGGTAGCTCCGTTTATAATTATGCACGCGGACCATTTTGGCCCCATTTCAGAATCTGCGGACGGTTTTAAGCATTTATTTCTAATTATCGATGCTTTTTCACGTTTTACATGGCTCTTTCCAGTAAAATCAACAACCTCTAAAGAGACCATGAAATGTTTATCAATTCTGTTTCAAACAGTAGCAGTTCCAAGAACTTTAGTTACAGACCGAGGAACTGCATTTACCTCGCAAGAGTTTGGTAAATTTATAGAACACCATAAAATTGTTCACCGTCTAGTCGCGGTAGCGGCCCCATGGGCTAATGGCCTTATCGAAAGGGTAAACAGATTCGTCAAGGCATCTCTTAAAAAAATTGTAAAGGAACAAGAAACTTGGAGTTTCCACATTGCTTCCATACAATACGCGTTGAATAATTCATTCCATTCTTCGATTCGAGCCTCGCCGGCAAAAATTCTCTATGGTATTGAACAAACTAGTCAGTCCGATTCTAGATTAATTGAATTCTTAAAAGACATAGCAAAAGTCGAGTTCAATCATGATAAAGAGAGAAGCGATAGTCGCAAAATAGCGATTGAATCCGTTCAAAGACTGAAAGATTACAACAAATCTTATTATGACGAAAGACACAAAAAGCCTTCTCGTTATAAAGAAGGAGATTACTTATCAGGGATACTGCGTTCAAACCCGGTGAGGATAAAAAATTAAAATCAAAGTACAAAGAACCTTACATGGTTGCTAAAGTTTTAAATAAAAATAGATTCGTCATTAAAGACATCCCAGGCTTCAATATTTCTTCTAAACCGTATGACTCTGTATTGTCGCCGGATCGTATGAAGCTTTGGGTCAAACCGATAACTTCGGCTGAATAATATGCGTTTATTTGTCATTTATGTTGCGTTTGTTCATTAAAAAGTTTAGAGTTTATTTTTCAAAGTTTATATCTAGTTTAAACAGTTTGAGCGATAAATTCAAGCTGTATGTATTTAATTTTAGTTTATATCCGTCAATTTTACATTACTTTAAGTTAATTTAGATAATCAATTCTTTTCCTTACTCTTAAGCTAGTCATGCGATCTCTACTCACGATAATGTTCACTCATTATTTTGCGTTCATTTTTCTAAAATGCACTAGTCTTATGTATTCTGCGTTTTAGTTTAAGCCAAAACATTTTTATATACCAAAGATGCGCTAATCAATTTTACATTTAAGGTAAAATCGTTAAGTAAATTTATGTTCGTTTGCGCCAAAGTTTTGTTCATTAAAAATTAATAATTTATAACATTCGGGACGAATGTCAATGTCAGAATGGCCGAGCTGTAAGGCTATGCCTTGTGCGACATCTTGGACGGCGCCGTTGGCGACCGTAGCGCCACGGAAACGGTGTGGCCGCTGGAAAAAGGTATGGGGGACGAACGCGGGAAAGACCGCACTTTTGTTCCGGGACGCGAAGAACGACGAACGTGTACGACGCGTGGCCGAAAAACGGCTTTGTACAGAGTTGTACAAAATATAAAGGATCGTTTGCTTAATCGTGTGTTTTCTTGCCTTATTTTTGCCCGCAAGCGCGTACCATCCCTTCCGGCTTCCTGACCATAGGTTCATCTGGGTTACGGTCGAAAATAACCTCATTTACCAGTCTTCACCTCTTACAATATATTCGGATGTCTAAATCTTACGTGAGAACTCTTGAAAAGTTCTTTTAAAAGTCATATTGCTGTGTGGGTAGCTACCAAAGATATATCCAATGGATATTCATATATTTCCACAAGTTTCACATTTTGCCGCTAAGTGAAAAGGAAAACGTCTAAAGATGCGGCCTCATTGACGCTAAAAAGTAGCGTCAACCATTGGTTGAACAATGAAGCAACTATACTTACCTCCTTGTTCAACCAATGATTGACGCTACTTTTTAGCGTCAATGAGGCCGCACCTTTAAGGTGCCTTTAAATAACCTCATTTACCAGTCTTCACCTCTTACAATATATTCGGATGTCTAAATCTTACGTGAGAACTCTTGAAAAGTTCTTTTAAAAGTCATATTGCTGTGTGGGTAGCTACCAAAGATATATCCAATGGATATTCATATATTTCCACAAGTTTCACATTTTGCCGCTAAGTGAAAAGGAAAACGTCTAAAGATGCGGCCTCATTGACGCTAAAAAGTAGCGTCAACCATTGGTTGAACAAAGAGGTAAGTATACTTACCTCTTTGTTCAACCAATGGTTGACGCTAAAAAGTAGCGTCAATCATTGGTTGAACAAGGAGGTAAGTATAGTTGCTTCATTGTTCAACCAATGGTTGACGCTACTTTTTAGCGTCAATGAGGCCGCATCTTTAGACGTTTTCCTTTTCACTTAGCGGCAAAATGTGAAACTTGTGGAAATATATGAATATCCATTGGATATATCTTTGGTAGCTACCCACACAGCAATATGACTTTTAAAAGAACTTTTCAAGAGTTCTCACGTAAGATTTAGACATCCGAATATATTGTAAGAGGTGAAGACTGGTAAATGAGGTTATTTAAAGGCACCTTAAAGGTGCGGCCTCATTGACGCTAAAAAGTAGCGTCAATCATTGGTTGAACAAGGAGGTAAGTATAGTTGCTTCATTGTTCAACCAATGGTTGACGCTACTTTTTAGCGTCAATGAGGCCGCATCTTAACCCGAAAGTGGGATCCATCTAAGACAGTATATATGGCCGCGGCATTAGTCCCACGAGTCATGGCTTATTGGGTCAAAGGGCTCAAAGACTGTTGTAGCCATATCTCTTCTATCTTTTGTAAGAGGATCCGCAGAGCTCCAAAAATTAATCGCAGACGGTTAATGTTTTTTGATGACGAATTCCGTTATATATGTATTATAGAAGATAGAATAAATATTCATGCAAAAATAAATATCAATATATAATAGTAAATGTATTTATATTAATAATAAATGTACCCTATAAGACACAATATTCCTAAAATATTGTATAAATATTATTAACAATTAATAATATTTATACAATATCCTAGAAATATTGTGTGCTTATAGGGTATCTATATAAATATCCATTGAATATTGTACAAATGTCTACAAGATACTATAGATAGATTGGTTTACGTATTCTACAGATATTTATGAAACTGCGGAACAGTTGCGGACATTTGGATATCTACAGCATCTTTAATGACTGTTTTTCTTATATTCATGGACATCCTTAGTGCCCATGAAGGATATCTAATACCAATTACTTTCTGTACGGGTACTGTAAATTATTTTTAAGGACTTTTTTTATTAAATTTTTTATTTTGTTGCATACAAGATAGAATATTATTTATGTACTTGACGTTTTTTTACCTTTGTAAGGTTTTTTTTAAAGAGATTACATTATTTCTAATTCTTATACAATGTTCTATTAAAACATTATTGCTTATATTTAACAATTGTTTAAAGATAAATAGCTATAGTATCGTTTATCATTAACAAATAAAAAAAAAGTACAAAATATATAGTATATCATATTGAAATGATTCTAAAATTTCTAAAACTTTCTTATTTGTTAGATATGAGATATACATGATATAATAAATAAAAAAAGTACAAAATATATAGTATGTCATATTGAAATGATTATAAAATTTCAAAAACTTTTTTATTTGTTAGATATTATGAAATATACATGATATATAATGTTATCTACATAACTAAAGTAAAATTTATAATAAATAAATGAATAATAAATATAAATGGATTATACATCTATTTATATAATAAAAATTCTAAATAATGTAAATAAAATTACATAAATATTATCTTTTATTGTGTGTGTGTATAATTAATAATATATATAATTTCATATCATTACTGTGTGATTATAATCTTGTTAGATTGTTACTTAATCTACACTAGGAGAAATTTACTTCTTAAATATTTATATTTATTTGAAATAAATTACATTCATAATAGATAATAATTATCAATTTTTTATAATTATCAAATATCACTTATGTATTTAAACATAGTTTCCCTTTCATAGCCAAGTATCACAGAGCATCTTACATTCCAAAAAAAACAGAAATTTTTACTTTCTCTCTCTCTCTCTCTCTCTAATATTTTGTATCCAATAGTAACAATTTTTTATAATCCTGCATGAAAGAGAACTTCCTCGTATGATTTTGACCTAGACATAGTGTCCTTCTGAGTGACTTTGAATATAAAAAAATTTTAACCACTCATTAAAAAGTTATTAACAAAAAAAGTTTAATGAATAAAACAATTTTACGACACAAATACGTTAAAAAAGAAATATACTTGATAGAAATTTAGTTTTAAATCAGAAATAGGTTAGATTATATCTTCCTGGAAAATAGAGCCCCTCTTCATAGGCGAGGAAGGACTTCATTTCCGGAAGATATATTTTAACCCAAATCTATTTCTAATTTAAAACTGAAATTTAGTTTAGAAATATAACGTACATGATGTCCAAAAATTTCATATAATTCATCAAACTTTCTTTGTTAATAACTTTTTTAATAACTTTTTAATAAACGTGCGACGATCTAATCTTTTAGACTCAGGGTCATGATTTTAACATATCAAGATCAAAGTCATATGAGAGGAATTCCCTTTTATGCAGATTTATCTAATTTTTTCAGAAAATTTATTATATTGTATTTATTTTTCAATGATTTTCTTTAAAAATAGGCTAAAGTAGTAGAAGTAAAATGTTAAAATAGTAAACTATCTTACATTCCATATGCAATAACTTACCATATATAAAAATAATTATTCTCTACATCCAAAAAATAATTAATCATCTAATCATTGACCAGTTCACTGGTTATGACCCATATATAGCAAAAAAAAATGTGCCACAACTGGTAATAGCCCATATATGGCCACTGAATGACTTTGCCAATTTTCAACGGATTTGCATGAAACTTAATACACCCACATTTTTCGGGTCGTTGATGACAAATTTGGAATCGAAATTTTAAAATTCAAAATGGATTTTTTTTGAAAACTTGACGTTAGATTCGTATGAACGATTCAAAAGATATTATACCAGTCTTGAGTATGTACTCAAAATGCGTGCGTGCGTACGTGAACAAAGTTGGAATATCTTGAACTAATCCGTTATTTGTGACCGAAAAGCGACCGAGCGATATATTTCCATAATGGAATATTAAAGTTAATCCGCTACTATAACTATAAACCGCTATATTGGATCTGCCAGTTTAAATTTTGCAATTTTGTCTACAAATTCATCATAAAAGACTCGAGAAACGCGAACATGTCGAATTTGATCTTCTCCATAATGAAATAACAAAATTAATCCGCCATATTGGATTCGCCAAAATGAATTTGAATTTTGAAATTTCGACCCTTGATTCATCACCAGCGACGCAAAAAAGATTATAGATCCCTTATAGATAAACTTTTATGTAAAATACGAATTTATTTGCTCTCACCAGTTTTGGCATAAAACGTTGATTTCGGGTGTACTAGTGAACTGATTAATTATCATTTATCTCTTTAATAGAACTTTTGACGATTGCTTTTCAAGGATGATATATCCGAAATTTAGTACTGATATTCAAGTGAAAAAAATACTATACACGATTATTTATTTTTAGTTGATGCTCTGTTGTCTGTTTCAGTTCTATTAATTTTGCTTTTAGCGGCTGAATATTGGTGCCTAACCATTCTTCAATCATTGATGAGAAGAAAATCGCTTCCATTTGAACTCGTAAATAACCCTCCAATGAAGACAATTCTAATAATAATCTGAAATAAATGTATATACATCAGATATACAATATGCCAAGAAATTTGCAAAGGATAGTATATTTTTATGTAGCTAATGAATACTATAAAAATATTTACTCTGTAAAAGTAGGTATCAAATTCTCCAATTGCATGGGATTTGTGTAATTATTTGCCACTTGCCATGGATTCATCCACGTCATAATTCTATTAAGGACAATTACTTTTTGAATAGAATTGAGATCTAATGCATACATTCTCAGTTTTTTAAAATTGCAAATATTCAAAAAAATATTTTATTATATTTAAAAAATCTTTCTTGTGTCTTATATTTAAATATTTAGCAATATTTCTCAAATAAATAGTATACAAATAAATAACTAAAAATTATTTTATGGCAAAATATTTAAAACTTTATATTATAATATATAAACCACTTTTTTATGCTTACTGATCGCTGGCAACAATATTATGAAATTTCGTTTTGTAATTAAGAAACCACTCCATTCCTACAGCTATTTGCCATCCAGGAAAAAACAAATTATTAGGTATTGGGATTGGTCTAGGTTGTGGTATTATATGCAATGGATGATCAATAAATCCTAAGCTCTTTGCAACTTGTGCATGTGTCTCTTCTGAATAACCATAGAGCCAAACCTTTAGACATAAAGCTAATGATGGTATAGCTGTAGGCAACAATTCGCACATTGTAGCATAATGATCATATCTAAAAATTATAATTGTAATTATCATGTTTTAAGATAGTGTGCAGTAATTATTCTGATTTTTTTACCTTGACCAGCCAGTAAATGCTGTACCTCGAAATTCATGTATCTTATTCACATGAACTCCTAATTCTTCTAGCCATTTTTCATGATTACTTATATGATGTCGAATTACAGGTACATGTTGTGTGGAACCAGTGGCTCCTTTGAATGCAGTTGCTATCCAGATATTGGGAAAGACTGCACTATATTTATCCCACAATCCTAGCAAATAATTAAATTCAATAATTAAATTCAATAATTATTTTTGTATATCTACAAATTTCTTAAAAATAACATTAAAAAAGAGAGAATAAAGAGATACCATTAGGCAACAAAAAATTGTCCCTGGGATTGTAATGCCATACCATGGGTTCTACATATTTTCCAATATAATGTTCTGAAAACAAAAAAAAAAGAAAGTAAATTAATTTTATTGATAAAGGAATTTATATGACAAAGGAATTTAAATAATGCTAATAAGTTATTGAGATACCATTTAAAACCTGTAAGTCTATTGATCTCAACATGTCATCCCAAATAATAATCTTTAAATATGGATAAGTTTCCTGAATGTATTGGGCTATTGCCAAAATATGTTCCAAATACAATGAAGATTTGCCATATTTACTGGCTGCGGCTCGTTTAGTACACACTGAACAAAGACCTAAGTGCCATACTTCATCAGAACCTATATGTAGATATTGTATGTCAGGATGAAAACTAACAATCTGACGTATTAATGACTTGATCAATGGTAGAGTTCTTGGATTTGATGGACAAATGGAACTTGGAAAAGCTTCTATTTCACGTAATGATCTCCATTCATCATGTTTCAGGATAAACTGCAATTGAAATTGTAATAGATAATGGTAAATCAAATCTATGAAACAATATTTTAAATTATGATTCCAAAAATAAAGAAAATATAAAAGAGTTTATTAATAGTAAATATATAATATATATATTAAATAATTATATATAATAAATTAGTTTTATATAAAACAAATAAATTAAAATAAATGAGAGATGATATACCTCCATATGACCAAAAGTTTGTACCAATGGAATAACTGCCAAACCACAATCACCTGCTATTTGCAGGATATGTCCAGCTTCTTGAATTGTATATCCACTTGCTAAACTGCTTGGTCCATTACTTCCTATTGGAGAGAGTTCTCGATTGTAAGGAAATGTATCCTCCCATTCCAGCAGTAATCCAGTAGCTCCCCATGTTTGCAATAATGGGAAAAGCTGCAAATATTCTATTAAATTAAAAGAATAAAAATAAGAAAATAAAAAAAAAGAAAGTTATAATTGATAGTAACTATTTATTTGTCCAATATCATTTATTTTTTAAATATCATTGGTAACTGTACCAAGAGATTAAAATTATGTTATAATCCATAAAATTAAAATTAAAGGAAAAAGTAATATTATTGTAAATTAAAAGTAATTGTCTATTTTTATCTTTTACATATTAATTTACATATTCATATTAATTATTCGATATATATATTGATTACTCAAAATATAATGATTACTCAAAATATATTGATTATTCAAAATTAAAAATATCAATCTTTCATAAATGTCATTTAAACATAAATACAGAATTTCTTCATGTTCTCTTGTATATCATACACAATTAAATATCAACTAGAGATATATTTGATATCTATTTGTATAATATTTATAACAACATTAAATATAAACAAATGCAAGTTCAAAATAACTCATAATAAAAAAAATAAGTCAGTAAAATGTATCCATTATCATCAAATGGCACAAAACTATTCATATTCATCATATAAAAACTTTTCTTAATCAAAATTTTCTAAAATGCATCTAAGTGAAATAAGGTTAAGCGTTTATGAATAATGTATACCTTTTCGAAATAACAAGTTCGTGGTGGTGCGCCTTTTAAATCAAGATGGACCAATCTGGAAAGGATGAATTATTACAAAGGATAATTATTACCTGACACATTTCATATAAGATATGTGAAAATTCATACACGTCAATCTCTTGACTACTTTACCTATGTGATCCTAACGTTAAAGCGTCCATCTTTTCTCCCATGCCATTTATCGAAATAATATTAAACGCAGAATAATTTGCATAAACAAATAGAATTATAAATTCTTGTAAATTTTAAATCTTTATTCATAATTTTCTCTTCATAATTACACTTTCCATATGTTTCCATACTATTATTATTTAGAAAGAAGCCTGAGAGCGGCCACGCTACCGTCCAGGGTGCTTTCCAATTGAAGGAGCTTTCCAGCGACACAGCATATCATTCTATCTTCTTTCAATATCAATAAACAACAAAGATAGAATGATATTCTATGTCGCTCTGTGTCGTTATTGGAAAGCTCCCTGAGATATCCCTAGACACTAGTTTAAGCACACGGCGACACAAGAACAGCCTTCTATATTATAATTAAGGCACTAAATATATGAGTATTCTATACTCCGCCATTTTTAATCCATCTCCCCACCCCATATAATCTCACTAACCTATCTACTATAATCTCAGCTTAGCGACGAGGCGAGTGACACGAGAAACAAGGAGGGGGAATGGATTAAAAATGGCGGAGTATAGAATACCTGTATATTTAGTGCTCTATTATAATTAGACTGCTAACTTCCTTATGGTGCGGTCCCATGATACGGAACGTATGCGCAATGCGGAATTGGCGGAACGCTCGTGATTGGTTTAACCTGTTTTACGTCTGTTCCGCCGATTTCTATCCGCAAGTTTCTATTTTATACACATTTTGTGCGGAACTTCGAAATTGTGTGTATGATGAAAAATGTCGAAACAGCAGATATCAGTAAGAATATTATTAAAAAATATTTTAAATAAAAGTGTAACAAGGAATGGTCCAACTAATGCTAATAATATGTCAAATAATTGAGGTGCCATTCTAAAATAATCCATATATTTTTCTGTGTCTTCGATCAGCATTTCCTTTACAAGATTCTCACTTGCTCCTTGTTGGAATCTTCTTTCTAAGTTGAATATAGGTCGCACCCAATATTTTCGTCGTTTTTTAATATTTTCATTTCTTTTTACAATTATATACAATGAATATAATTTTATAATCTTACGGCGTAATTCATTCTTTTTAAATATACACCAACTTTGTTTTAATTTACTTAACAATCCACAAATAATAATAAACAATTTTTCAGAATCCATATTCAATATTAAGTTGTTGTCAGTTTTGAAGATTATATATGAAATTCATGAATTTTTTGACATACATATGTGAATCCGATCCGCATAAATTTGTATTTCCTATGTCCCATTCAGCGGAAAATACGGAAGCGTAATTTGCGCGAGCCAATAATGTACGCTGTTCCGATATAGACAACAAAAAAATCTATGGGAAAGAATCTTGTGATTGGCCAACACCAATTGCGCTTCCGCGTTTTCCGCTCCATGGGACATAAGAAAATATATTTCAACGGAACGCAATTGACGGAATATCTGTGATTGGACGAACTTCGTTCCTCCAATTCCGCATTGCGCATACGTTCCGTATCATGGGACCGCACCATTACACGTCATCTACAATGGGTGCTTTCCAGCAAGCAACACAGGCGACACTGTGTCGCTACAGTGTCGATACAAGTGCTTTCCAACTACGACACAAGTCGACACAATCGTACACAGCAAAAATGCTATGTTCGCCTGTGTCGTCGTTTTGTAGCACCCCAGTGAGTGCCAACATAACATTTCATATTTGGTATCATTAATTTTTTTAAGAATGGTATTGCGTGATAGAAGATAACCAAACTTTTATATTCGATAAAAAGACGACTTAAAGACATCTAGACGTCTTTAAGACGACATAATGTTGTGTGGGAACGTTCTGAAAATTTAGACCTAGTGACAACTATTAAAAGTGACTGCCCTGCACTCTAGTGGCAAAATAAGAAAGCTAAAAAGCGTTCCAGCTACAAGTCGACACTGTGTAACACTGTGTCACACAGTGTATCACTGTGTTACCATAGCTGGAAAGCACCCAATGGCAATAGGATTAAAGCTATAACTTAAGGAATTGACCAATCAAAGGGTGTTTACGACAATTAATCGGATCTTTGATCGGACTGAACAGTGGTACTCAGCGATAGACTTTCTAAATTTCCCTAGACTAATCCGGATCAATGATGTGTCTCTGAAGTAATCGAATTAGATTAACAACTTATTCGTATTTTATAGAAAACATCTTATTCCAGTAAAATACGTTTGTTTATTAATATATAATTGATAAATAAAGATATATTAATTAAAAGAATAATAAAGTATCTTCTATAATTTCTTATGATGTTTTTCACAATTTTTTCGATCAGCTCGACCGCAATTTTTTTCGATGACTGTTAATCTAATTCGATTACTTCAGAGACACATCATTGATCCGGATTAGGGATCTAGGGAAATTTAGAAAGTCTATCGCTGAGTATCACTGCTCAGTCCGATCAGAGATCCGATTAATTGTCGTAAACACCCCGAATAAAATATGAGAGATTCCGTGTAATCATCTATCACCTGAAATCGCTGTGTTATTCCGAATCATTTCTGAATATTAAGAAATTCAAAAATATCACACTCCGTGAAATTAATATCCGTCGCCATCTTAGGGTGCGTTCCGTTTCACGCATTGAACACATTATCGCATTAACTAAACATTCCGTTTCCTTCAATGCGGTTTCCATGCGCGCATCGAAAAGCGATATGACGTCATAGTTCGCCATATTTTTTCCGCATTAACTTTACATCATGTGCCTCTACCCCAGAGTAGAGAACCTCTAGGAGAGAGAATGGACAACTGATCAAGCTTTTTCATGATTGGCTGGCAGAAAATGTATCAATTTTAGCTATTGCGACGCCAATGCAAAATATGATGACACACAAATAGGACACACATGACACACATATATTAACCTATTTGTGTGTATCATATTTTGCATTGGCGTCGCAATAGCTAAAATTGATACATTTTCTGCCAGCCAATCATGAAAAAGCTTGATCACATGTCACATGATCAGTTGTCCATTCTCTCTCCTAGAGGTTCTCTACCCCAGAGTAGAAGCAGTTAAAGGCGTCTTTAGATGGAAGCGTTTAGCGTCAAGCGTCGAGCGTCAAAAACACGTGCGCAGCACCCTTGCGCATAATTCTGAACAGGCAGATTCCAGCATCTTGACGCTAAAACCGCTAAAACAATGTCTAGTAACAAAATTTTAATAAATACGGTAGAGGTAAGTAGATTGTATATTCTTAATAGAAAATGTATTAATATATATAATATATAATAAATATAATAGATATAATAGATATAATAGATATCATTATACAATATATATTATAGAATTGCGCGATTAGTAGCGTATTACAACATAACCAAACAGAAGGAATAATTGGCATAAATATGTTTTCTAAATACAACATGAATATTATTTATTACAATGTATTCTTTGTATAGGATATAACGTGTGGAGTGTGCACGTAACTTTTTTTTGTTTCTTATATTCATGATTAATAATGCTGCTACATTCTAATAACCATTGATGATAACGATAATTAACTGACATTTTATTGATAATATTTGATAATAATGATAATATTGATAATATTGATAATAATGATAATATTTGATAATATTCCGCAATTTAGATGATTTACTGACTGCTCCAGCGTTTCAACAAATCACTAGGCACACTGCGCATGTCACACTTTTTGACGCTTTAACGCTCGACGCTAAAACGCTCCCATGTAAAGGCACCTTAATGCAGAGTTAATGCGCTGGCATTATTCGCGCATTATCATGCAGTGCTAATATCGCGCATTGCAAAACGGAACAATTTCAATGCGATGTACAATGACGTCATTCCTGCGCATTCAGAATGCGCTGAATGCGAGAAACGGAACGCACCCTTACATGCCTCATATTCCGTTGCAGTAGACATTTCTTTCCCCTCACCCTTTGAGCTTCACCCCTGCAGTAATACACCCTGTCCAGTATTTCTTACATACGTCCATGAGGGACGCCTTGGGGTTCCCTCCTCCTTAGACGTGCTCGAGTTGCTGCGCGTGCCCTCTTGTGATGTCGTCTTTCTGATTGTCTTTCTGTATCTTTGTTCTACACTCCATGAGAATAAAGGTAGAATGATGTTTCGAAGCATTCATAGTGCAGTCTGGCCGATCTCCTGGCTAAAAGAGCAATCAGTACGGGTGTAACTCTTTCTAACACCATACCCTATTCCGACCTCTTCTATCTCTCAAATGAAAGTCTCAAAACCTCCTTTTTAAACTGTCTCTCTAATGTATCTACAGGAAAAAATTATTTTAGACACTATTCTTCTCCCCCTTTCTACCCGCCCTGGTTCTATAACTCTGGGCTTGA
Organism: Camponotus floridanus; assembly: GCF_003227725.1. Taxonomy (NCBI): domain Eukaryota; kingdom Metazoa; phylum Arthropoda; class Insecta; order Hymenoptera; family Formicidae; genus Camponotus; species Camponotus floridanus. The sequence continues at coordinate 383,543 of NW_020229224.1, read as the reverse complement.
GAGAGAGAGAATCACCACCATCTGTCGTATGCGTGCTGGGCACTACAATCTTAATGCCAACCTCTTTAAATACAAAATAGTCGCATCCCCCCTCTGTTGCTGTGGATACCCACAACAGGACATTGAACATATCCTATGGGAGTGTCCTTCACTCGCTTCGAACCGGCCTCGCCTTCTCTCTTCTCTACAAGCCACACTCAAAAAACCTCCTCCCTATCATCTAATCTCTCTCTTAAAAGATCCGCCTCCTTCTATTGTCAACTCTGTTTTTTCCTTCTTACACTCTCACAATCTCAAAATTTAAACTCATCATGATTTCTGACCTCCCTTCCTCGCCTACAAAATTACCTCTTCCTTAGCCCGTTTTTTTTTTTTTTTTTTTTTTTTTTTTTTTTTTTTTTTTTACCCTCCTGGCACCCATTCACCCTTAATCAACTTCTATATATAACACATATTCCTCCTTCCCAGGCTTCATCCTCTTCTCCACAGAAGCTGAAACCGAGACTGTAAAACTGAAAAACTGAAAAACTGGACAAACTTTAGCTGCATATAAACCACTCAAACAAAATTGGAAACCGAACCTAACGCATCAATCTTGAAACAACTTACCTCTGGCCGTAAGGGTCCGGATAGACCCGGCGCCACGAAATCTTAGAAGAAGAATAGTGCAGTCTTGACCGCAGCCTGTATCTTGCGTTAAAAAGTAATAGCAAAATGGGTGTCAGCAGAATTCTGCAGTAATTCGTCTGCAAAAGGATATTTGATGCGAGTATTTCCTAGAGATGCCAAACGTTGTGTTGAATGGATGAAGTCATGTAAATCGTAAAAATAATTTTTTATATTTAATATTTTAATAAAATAAAATTTATTACTATAATTTAATTATTATTATTTATAATATTAATATTATTAACATTCAAATAAAATTTATTATTATAATTTATATAATATTTTTTATTTTATTTTATTTTTTATATATATAATATTATTATTATAATTTTTATTTATAATATTTATTATCATTTATAATATTATTAAATATCATTTATATTCAAAATGAAGTAATTAAAATTTGAATATGAGCGGGAATTGCATAAAAATGACGGATCAATCAAAAGTGATCCCCTGATGGCCAGACTCTTATTATTAGAGGGTCTCTAATAATATTCAGATTGAGTACCTTTTTGAGTGTTTTTCCCGTAAAAGATTGCTTCATTTATGGTAACAGGAGGTCCCATTGGAAGACCAAGGCTGACATTTGGCCAGGAGAGATTTTATATTACATTTCATTAACCCTTGCCCCCGACTTTAATTAAAATTCAAGAAAATTAATTTTTCCTTTGTTAAAATCCTATAAATATTTTCTGAAATATTTTTTGATTTGATGTCGAGTTTCAGAAAAAACATCCTGTAACACTTTATGTAAATGTAAAACATCTTGTTCAAAAGAAAGTAAAAATAAACTGACTCACAGAATGTGTTGAAGAGATTTTTATTATACGAAATCCAGCAATAAGTCCATCCGTCTTGAATTATATAAACAATATTCCTATATTCACTGTAATATTATTACATCTGTACACAAAATTGAAGAATAGCAATTATAGAATAAAGAAATTATATGCTATATTTTAGTTCTATATGCATGCAAAAATTTAGGTTATCTTATATAAAATAATCGAATTCAATAATAAAACAATTTCTGTAGTATTAAAAATCTGTTTGTTTTTTCATGTATGACATTTTATTCAATTGTTATATTAGAAATTAGAAAAAAGAATGACAACTCATAAATATAAAAAATGTTACAAACTTGTAATATTATATTGAATAATTAAAAATATCCTATATGTCTATTTGACAACCCAATATCACAAGTACATTGGAACATTTCAGAGATCGGTAATATGACATTCCGCTGGCAGAAGTGCAAAAATTAAGAGAGATGCACTCGAGATCTCTAGCACATCATGTATAAGTGTCAGGTCAAGAGTATAACAATAATCAGCGATTTACAAAAATTGCAATTGGTTGATTTAAAAAAATTGAGCTAATCTTAATATCTATGCTTACATGTTTAGGACATACATACAGATTTCGATTGGGCAATCAATCAGTTTAACCCATTGAATACAAAATGCACCGGCAGAAATAAAAAAATGACGATAATTTATTTCCGATAAACGTAAAGCATTATGGACGTCTAACTTCGGTAGCGATTTTTAATTCTTTGTTAAATTATTTAACTTGATTCATCTTTCTCTCCCTCATTCTCTCTCTCTCTTTCTCTCTCTCATACTTTATTATTCCGGCCGTACTCCAAAATTTGTTTGTGATAAAATAGAAGATATCTGAAAAGCAAAAACTTTAATTAATAATGATTAAGATTTTCTTTTTCATATTCAATAAAAAGAATACAGAAAAAATTTAATGAATTTAGATTATTGATTTTTATTTTCTTTATAATGTCTATTATTTTACCCTTCACTAGTCAAAACATCCTTCAGCCTAGCTTTTGTAATTAAATGATCATCACACTTGAACCATTGATCTCTCTGTTGTCTGATGAAAGCAGTATAATGTCCAGTCTCTAAAGAACCCTTGTGATTTATCACGGCAAACAGAGAGTACCTGTTGTTAGCAATTAGATATTTTTAATTTAATGTACCCTTTTTCAAAACGATACTTGACTAAACGAGTGGGAACAAAGAAAAATTATAAATTACTTCATGTGGCATTATTATTACCTATTGTCACTGAAAGTCAGATTTTCTCCGTTCTTGAATAAACCATCTATCATAGCGCTATTGTTATTACCATTACGCTTGTGTGACATAAATGGTGTCATGTCTAATTGTTCCGGGAAAGAGATGAATGTGGAGATTTTCTCCTTTTTACATATCTTATCCTGGATACTAGAGTGTTCGAATCGTTTTAGATGAAAACTGGCCACAATTGGCAGTTGCTTCATTGTTAGCTGCTTTGTGCTTTCTTGATAAGTTTCACAATTGCTACATTTGATCTTTACGGTAGAACCCAGATGCTCAGCTCTAGTAAATCTCTCCAAACAATCCAATAGGGAAGTAGGAAGCCCAGATTTATCGGAACCAGAGCTATCAGCAGCAGGACCCAAATCCAAAGATATATCCCAAAATGGATCTATTGTCGTAGACACTCCACTAAAACAAAGAATGAAGTGCTTTGAAACAAATTTATGTAATATATATAATATTATACATATAATATTATCCCTACCAACTAGAGATATACCTTCTCTAAAGATGAAAAATTAACATACTTGCAAACCTGACATACAACATCGCTTTGAAGGCCTCCAGTAAATATCTGATCAATGATACAATTGCAATGATGAGGGTTGTCCTTGACTAATATCGGAGCGGCTTCGCAATGTCTATGAAGAACATCTAGCGTGGCAATAAAGAATTCATGGGCATCTTGTTGTTCATAGCCCGCCAGATGTTTGACATGTGTCCAAATCAGATGAAGAAGTTTGTGAAGTGTCAATGGTGCCTTGTTGCCTGAATAAAATTCCTGGAATAAATGGGATACTTCACAGACCAGACAGCGGCTTGGTTGTGGGCAGTGATGACGGTCAGCAAGGAAGTAATCTCTTAACAAGGGAGTGTGAATCAGCACTTGTACGATGCAGTTCATAAAACAAGTTTGTCCAAGATTGATCAATCCCCTTAAACCTATAGCCAAAACAAAATAGATTTTTATGTTATTAATTAAATTTATTAGATTAACATTTATTAGATTAATAATTTTATATTATTATTTATAATATATATATATATATATATATATATATATATATATATATATACATATATACAGGGTCTACCAAAAGTGTGGAAACCCCTAAATATCTCGGAAAATATACGTTTTACAGAAAAGTGTTTCCAACAAAAGTTGTAGGGTTTAAGAAGATCTATATACTGATTCTATCAGTTTGACCTTGGATGGCGTCGTCAAGGTCAGGTCAAGGTCACATTGACTTTTTTAAATGACACCCCCTACATTTGATTGCATATTCTTATAGCTTAATTCAAGAGCTTTCCAAAACACTATAATAATGTTCATTTTTATTAAGTACTTTGCGAGTTATGAGGGTTGAAATAATTTCTTAATTTTACATAAACCATAAAATATCTAGTAAACCATTCATTTTTCGATTATCTTACCTTCATACTTTTATGTACAAATTAATGAGAGGAATCAATTGGTGTAAAGAAAACACATAGTTGTTTCTAAGAAAAAATATGTAATTTGCAATTAACAATTCCATATTTTTTCTTAAAAACAACTGTATGTTTTCTTTACACCAATTGATTCCTTTCATTATTTTGTACATAAAAGTATGAAGGTAAGATAATCGAAAAATGAATGGTTTACTAGATATTTTATGGTTTATGTAAAATTAAGAAATTATTTCAACCCTCATAACTCGCAAAGTACTTAATAAAAATGAACATTATTATAGTGTTTTGGAAAGCTCTTGAATTAAGCTATAAGAATATGCAATCAAATGTAGGGGGTGTTATTTAAAAAAGTCAATGTGACCTTGACCTGACCTTGACGACGCCATCCAAGGTCAAACTGATAGAATCAGTATATAGATCTTCTTAAACCCTACAACTTTTGTTGGAAACACTTTTCTGTAAAACGTATATTTTCCGAGATATTTAGGGGTTTCCACACTTTTGGTAGACCCTGTATATATATATATAAAGTGAGTTTTTTTAGATCACTATTACCAAATTATTCATCTTTAAAAATAATTTTGTGATTAAATAAAACAAACTTGTATAGATATTTTGCATTACTTCTGATATACAATAAAATATTTCGTAAAAATACATTTATAAAAAATATTTCAGAAAAAAGTTATAAAAGGTTTAAGAATGCTTTGTATGTACAATCCCAGCAGAAAGTAACTGAAAATCAATATTGACGAATATATCCATTTTTAGTGTATTTTGAGTATGAGAAATTGCGTGGAATATTACAATTTAATCTTAGTTACAGTGCAGAGATGTATTTTTTAATATTTATTGTGTTTTTGCTGAAATATTTCGAATTTTGTTAATCGAAATGATTAACTTTTAGCAGAGAATTTCGCCTTGTGTCAGGCTAATTTCATTGAATTATATTTAATATCTTTTTAACCAGTTAGTACTTGTATAATATTATTTGATCAAATATTTCCTCTGTATCTAAATTATATTTTTGCAAATTTTAAACAAATTCTGAATATTATTTCCATGTGGTTTTTGTCATTTGAATCGACGTAATTATATGTTTATAAGAACACTTGTTAATTTGGTGCAAATTAAAATCCTTATAACTTGTGAATGCTTTAGTGACTCGATTTAAAAATTGTACTGAAGATTCTAAACATATGTAAGGACATTATGTACAATTGTCATGAAATTCTTAATATTGTGAAAATAGGTACAAAACATCCATAAAAAGATACATATAATGGCAGTATATATTTGATGATGGCATTAGAAAACAAGATAAGGTCAAGATTAATATAATTTTTTTAAATTAAAACCTATATATTTTATTACATATTATTGTAGCTGACGGGATGACGTTTCAAAATAGCATATTAAAGTTCAATTCTGTTTAGTACTTTTCAAGTTATAGATTTACAATTTTCAAATACCGTCATCATTAGCGTTATCCGAGAGAATGTATCACGTAGAGAATGTACAATTAGATTTATACCTTTTGTATGTGTGTGAGTGTGTCTTAGGCATCATATAATATACCAGTCGATCTTATCCCAGCAGAAACGACATGAAATGTTATGAATAATTTTGATCTATGGTTAGACCATTGTCAAGCAGCAGACAGAGGTCAATTTGAACACTTAGGCCCGGTTGCACCAACGTTATTTTAGCTTTAAACGAGATTTAAATATATGTCTATCTTTATCTTTTTTTCTAAATAAATAAATACATGCATATATTTAAGTTTCGCTTAAAGCTAAAATAATGTTGGTGCAACCAGGCCTTACTCAACTAAACCATACATATACACACAATCGTGTTCGCGCGTGTACGCACACACACATACATAGGCCGGTATTCATAGTCCGATCTTATATTTGAGATCGTCTTAAGTTCGAGCTTGAGATGCTACGCAGCTATTTGATTGGTTGAATGAGGTCTTAAATCAACCTCGGACCAGACTTAAGATGATCTTAAATATAAGATCAGACTATGAATACCGGTCATACACACACACACACACACACACAAAAGAGGAGTAAATCCGTTCGAGCAACCTTCACGTGGTACATCTCGGATAGCGCTAATACGCTAATACCGACTTGAATTCTGTCAACCGATAACTTAAAAAGTACTAAACGGAATTGAGCTTTATCGTACTATTTTGAAAATATTTTGCTATAATAATATATAATAAAAAATATAGTTTTTTACTTAAAAAAATTAAGATGATCATGACATGATCTTGGCAACATTATCTATGGTCAAATCCATTCTGCCATGAATGCGTCATTATCATGCGTCATTTTCTGAAACATTTTGTGTAAAATGCATTGTTTATGAAATATTCGACTATTTTCAGACTTTGGCATATTTAGAAATTAATAATTATAGATTCAATGCTAAAAGAGTTCTTCTGTTATATACCTATAGTGGTATTTTCCACGACACGTCTTCGACGCGGGTGTTTCCTGAGCAATTCTGCCTCTATCTGTGTGGGTTCCCACGCCCGGTAGAATTCCCCGAAGCTCAAGGATTTTGCCGACTCGCTCCATTGCGCCTTTGCTACTGCTAACAACTCTCTGTCATATACATAGTCGCCGCATTGGAAGCACAAGATATTTCCATAACACAGATCAACAGCTATAATGATATCATAATTAATTGTTGAAACATAGCAGAACCGAAAGTTACATTGTATAATTTTATTTATTTATTATCTCTATTTTTAATAATGTTTAGATACATAGAATAACTTAAATTAAAAAAATATTCCCTTACCTAAAAAATGTTTCTTTGTTTTTGCATGTTCTTGTATGTGACCTTTGATGTAGCAGCCAAAGAATATGCAATGGAGACAAGAATGTAGACGATCTTTATGTGTTTTACATATATGACATAAACAGCTCACAGCCTGCAAAATAAAGTTTTCAATATTATTGATTTTTTGTTTTATTTTATATATATATATATATATAGAAAATAAAACAAAAAAATCAATAATATTATTAGTAAATTTGCAAAAAGTAGTGATAAAAGGATAAAAGTAACTTAAATAAGTTAATTTCGTTACTCGTTATCGAAAAATGTAATGAAGTTATTTTTTTCGTTACAAACGAAATTTGTAATGTCGTTAGATTAACCGAAAAAAGTAACTGTAACAGTAACTACATTATAAGTAACACGTTACTTCCCAACCCTGATATATATATATATATATATATATATATATATATATATATATGCTATTATTCTATTAGCATAAAAAAATTAATAATTATAAATTCGTAATCAATACTATAAAATTCATCAACATAATAAACATTTTTAAACATCTTATCTCTGTAACTTGTAAAACAAGCAATACTTATAATAATATTAATATTCATATATTGTTCTACCATTAGAAGGAATCTCACAAAAGTAAATATTAAGTGTATAAAAAATATCTGAACTTATATATAACAAAAAAATTTGCAGACTTCATATATTTGGCATTATAAATGCTTTAAATCGTTTGAATGTCCAATTAAAATAAAAAAGAAAAATTTTTTGTTCCGATTGATCAAATAATTTAAATCATCCCTAACATCAAATGTGTATGTGTATCAAATAAATCAAATATTTAAACAAAGCAAGAGGAAAATGTGCAAGATGGAAGAAACAAGGAATATCTATAAACATTTAATAATAAATAAAAAAATTCAAGGTTGATAAAAAAATCTATTAAGTAAAAAAAGATATGATAAATTCTGGTTTTGTCATCACGGATCTTCCTAACTAAATAAACTAGTAAACAACTATAAAAACAGCAAATGTAATATTAAATCATATGTAATAAATATATTTTAAAATATATTTCTATAAGTTTTTAATTCAAATATGTGAAATTTTTAAAACAAGCTTCTTTAAAACATAAACTAGAGGAATAAATGTTACTAAATTTTATATTAATTTCTAATTTAATAAGAAAAATGTATAATAGTAAGAGAATTACAAGTTTTTATCAATATAGGTCCAGTCCAAAGATATATTTTTCAACATCTAATAAAAAACTAATTTATTTGCTACATCAATTCCTAATCCATTGTGAATTTTATTTTGGAGATAAAACTCAAGTTAAGAAACATTCAATTGACAAATATCAATAAAAAAGTTTTCTTAATATTTGTTTTATTCTTAATATATTCTTAATATTTTTAATATAGAAAAGACTAATTCTTTTAAAAAAATATCGATTTTTATTATTAGTATGGATGTTATCCAAAAAAATATGGAATTTTGCCAACTCTGGAAAAAGAATGAAGAATAAAATGCTTGATAAAGAATCTTTCATCCCATTTAATCGTACGCGAGAGAAACAAAAAGGGAGATACATACCTTTCTGACACGTGCCTCGGTTGACGTACTAGTGACAAAGTACGAGTGTATCACTTTATATGGCTGGATACCTTTGGCCGCTTTAAAATTATTCAAATGTATGCAACCATGGTCGCTCATCTCAGGCTGAGCAACGTCAACACGATCTTTTCCGCACGTCCTCCTCCTCCTTCTCCTTCTCCTCTTCCTCCGCCACTCCTTTCTTCGTCCCGACTCCGGATGTTCGACACGCCGATCCTCGACTGAGTTTCGCGATGCCACGAATGAAACGATGAGATTAAGAATAATTTTCCGGTAATAATGATAACGTAGGGGATGTAGCTCACTGCTGGCCTTGACAGGAGCGCGCGTATTGTTGACATGGAAAAGAGAATGGACCTAGGGAAAATGAAAAGAGAGGCTTCGAACTTGCCACTTCCGTTCGAAAACTTGAGCAGTCTAACTACTCATATCACTCGCAAAGAAAGAGAGAGAGAGAAACGCGACGAGTAATGATGAGGATAGAGAATGGAAAAGGAAAGAGGAAAGAGAGATGGTTGTAATAACACATACAAATAAAAGATTCTTACTTTCGCTTTAATTCTTGTCCTTCTAACTCGTGTCCTTTTAATCAGTTTCCTGACTTCGTTTTGGTCCGATCGCGGACACCAGCCGGTCGCTGCCGACGCCGGCGAAATGAAGCGTCATCTGATGCTGGTAGATGCTGATGACGTCACAAGTCACAGGGCTTTTGAACGCGTGGGACCTCTTCTTGTTGCGTTCGGAAATTTTACCCATGGGATAAAGTCAAGCCTGGAGCACATAAAAAAATTTAGACAGTGTCCAATCTTATATTTGAGATCGTCTTAAGTTCGAGCTTGAAATGCTACGCAGCTATTTGATTGGTTGATTGAGGTCTCAAGTCAATCTCGGACCAGACTTAAGCCCGGGTCCACAATAGGTAATTTAAGCCCTAAGCCTTAAGAAATTGACCAATCACAGTCAAGTATGAAGAGAATATCTGACTGTGATTGGTCAATTTCTTAAGGCTTAGGGCTTAAATTACCTATTGTAGACCCGGGCTAAGACGATCTTAAATATAAGATCGGACTATGAATACCGGCCAGTAAACTTAAGACTTAGGCCGGTATTCATAGTCCGATCTTAAGGCTATAGCACACACTTTCCATAAGACATGACAGTAAGGTTTCGACCAATCGCGTTGCTCAATTTGGCCGTCCGTAACCAAATTGAGCAACGTGATTGGTCGAAACCTTATTGTTATGTCTTTTGAAAAGTGTGTGCTATAGCCTTTATATTTGAGATCGTCTTAAGTTCGAGCTTGAAATGCTATGCAGCTATTTGATTGGTTGAATGAGGTCTTAAGTCAACCTCCAAGCAGACTTAAGACGATCTTAAATATAAGATCGGACTATGAATACCGGCCTTAAACGAAGTTAACTTAAGGCTATAGCACACACTTTCCATAAGACATAACAGTAAGGTTTCGACCAATCGCGTTGCTCAATTTGGTTAAGGACGGCCAAATTGAGCAACGCGATTGGTCGAAACCTTACTGTTATGTCTTATGGAAAGTGTGTGCTACAGCCTTTAGGTTTACTGTTTAAGTTTTTTTATATGCTCCAGATTTTACCTCCTCCACTACGGTTGCATGTAGTGTCCCTAGAATACAGAGTCTGGACAGTTCATAGGCCGGTATTCATAGTCCGATCTTATATTTAAGATCGTCTTAAGTCTGCTTGGAAGTTGACTTAAGACCTCATTCAATCAATCAAATAGCTGCGTAGCATTTCAAGCTCGAACTTAAGACGATCTTATATTTAAGATCGTCTTAAGTCTGGTCCGAAGTTGACTTAAGACCTCCTTCAACCAATCAAATAGCTGCGTAGCATTTCAAGCTCGAACTTAAGACGATCTCAAATATAAGATCGGACTATGGCCGGTATTCATAGTCCGATCTTATATTTGAGATCGTCTTAAGTTCGTGCTTGAAATGCTACGCAGCTATTTGATTGGTTGAATGAGGTCTTAAGTCAACCTCGGACCAGACTTAAGACAATCTTAAATATAAGATCGGACTATGAATACCGGCCTCTGTCCTGTATTTCTTACATCCATGGTTGAAACTGTCTGAACTTTATTTTATTGACGCCGAATCTAGAGAAAGTCTAGTGATTTTAATTTGTCGCTGGTTTCTAGCGTCAATGAAATTGCACCTTAAAGGTACGTAAAGACGTAAAGACGTGCGCACGTAAAGGCATATCTTTACGTTACGATTTTTTCTGTGCGTTGACTGAAGTTTAAGTTTACGTACGGAGTTAAATTTACGATCTATACTTAACGTAACGTAATGCGATACGGAACACCTTGTGCGGAGGCCCTTATGGATAGTGCTATATACGGCGACGGCGCCGCCATTTGCGTTCGCTTATTAAAGACACGGCACATGTGACCGTATCCCATTCACCGTTTTTAATTATCCACTCACCCGATATATAAATATACATATATCCTATGATTTTCCATCACAAGCTTGCGGTCTGGTAACGTTTGTCGCTACCTTCGACTGCCGTGAATAAATATAGGTATAGGTGAGTGGCGGATGTCGCAGTGATAGGTTCCATGCGTATACTTGTGAATGCGTGAGTGCGTGAGTGCGTGCACACCTTGTATACGTATGTACGTCACGCGGTTACTTCTCCCTCTCTCTCTCTCTTACCTCTTTCTCTTTTTCTCACCTTTCTCCTCTATTTTTCTCCTAACCTAATCTAACTTAACCTAACCTTTTTCGCGGCTCAACGAACGCTCGGCAGAAATTGGGGCGCGATAGATTATCTATATCAAAGAGAAAATGGAATTCTGCATCGATTACTTGAAGTAATCTACCGAGTGATTGAAGATCAGCTGGTTTCTATTTTCAGGTCTCTCTCTCTCTCTCTCTCTCTCTCTCTCTCTCTCTCTCTCTCTCTCTCCCCCCTCTCTCCCTCCCTTCCCGTTTGCATTGTTCAACTGTGCAGTCATGGCCTCGTCTAACCGCGGTATCCAAATCGGCTCCGGCTGGTTCCAGACCAAGATTAATCTCAGACCGCAACATCGGGGCGTTCACCTTGTCACCGAAGAGATCCTCAGGCAAGTCCCTGAGCTTTGTCAGTTTTCCATTGGTCTCTGCCATATTCAAAGTGAGTACTAATCTATTACTGATAATCCATTTGAATAATATACTAGTTATGTTGTTTTTATAGATAACTTGAAGTTAAGTTAATTTATTTAATATCAATATAATTACCGCAACATTGCGTATATTTTGTTTAAATAGAGCTAAATTTAATTCTTTCCTACAGTTCTTCACACTTCAGCTAGTTTAGCGTTAAACGAAAGCTGGGATCCAGATGTAAGAGACGATATGGAAATGATGCTTAATAAAATAGTTCCTGAAGGCTTGGAGTATAGACATAGCTGTGAAGGGCCTGATGATATGGTAAATTCAATTTTTTTCAGATACTTTTTAAAATAATATTCTTTTATATATCTTATCATTTTCTTTATATTATAATGAATAAATACTTTATATTATACTTATTTTCAATATATATATATATATATATATATATATATATATATATATATATATTAGTACATTTTAACAAATTGACTAAATAAAAATTATATAATATATTAACACATTGCATGATGAAGATATGAATTGATGACTTTGGTTTTTCAAGTATTAGAGATGTCTGTTGACATCTTTTGAACATTCTCATATAATATTGCTATCAGATGAACATTTATATATGATGTGCATACAAAAGTTTAAAAATAGTAACATTTAAAATTATTAATATTTTTCTTTTTAGAAAAGGATTTTGTTGATATCACAAATGAACATTTTATTTCAAGTATTTTCTCATATATACACAACATATAGAAATGATGATAAGATAATTTCTCAATTAATGGATTATATAATGAACTTTTTATCTAAAAATGCAATATTATAATTATATGCTAATATTTTATCAGATGTTTCAAGTGATAATGAGTGGCAAGATATAAGTAACAATAATAATAGTAATAATGCCAGTAGTAATTTTTTGCTTTAATGTCATAGAAAAAGAATTGTACTTTGTGTGCTTTTGATGAGTAACATAGAATAGGAACCTTAGATAAAGAAGTTGAGATTGATCCTTATTGTAATTGTTTTTAATTAATACATGCACAATTTGATGTGCATGTATTCTGAAGTGCGCAAGAACTGCCTTTTTTAGTTCAGTTCATACAATCTGCAATGTATTAATAAAGCTCTAGATTTATTCTCCAAGAAAAGAAAAAAATTATGTCTTAGTAAATACTGTTATATTAATATTATATAAGAGCAATAAAATTAAATGTTTAAATTGAATTACAGGTAATATACACAAATATCACTGATAAATTATTGATTAATTATAATTGTAATATAACATGTTATATCATTGATATATGTAATTATATTGCATATAGAATTGGTTCGTATAAAATATTCGTACACACATATAGAGTTGATAACTAAATATATAAAATAAATTATATATATTTAATTTATAAAATTCGAGATTTATATAGAAATTTCGATTTTTTGTTTCAAGTAGACAATTTTCTATTTATTCGTCCAGTTTCAAATAATTTGTTTAATATTACGAATTTGGAATCATTGTTGGAATTGTATTAAAAATTAAACAAAAAAAAGATATATTTATATTATTTATGTTTATCTGTATTTTGTAGGCAGTTTGATAAATTAGTGACTTTTATCAAGGATAGCACTCAAATCGCAGTTTAATTTTATTTTTGATATTTGCCATCTTTTTAAAGTATACACACAAAGTTTCAAGTAGATCTGTCAAATAGAAATTTTTTGACAGCGTTATAAGTGGTTAAGTTTGTGTTCTTTTGCTAAAATGTAAAAAATGGAAAAAAGTCAGTGAACCACTTTAGAACTATTCCATGCAACGGAGCAGAAATATATTTTTTTATAATATTTTTTTAATTTCTCTTCAGTTTCCTTAATGGTTTTTCCACTCAAAAAGTAATGTTTTATTATTAGCACACGGAATTCACTTTTTTCCATTTTAGCAAAAGAACACAAACTTAACCACTTATAACGCTGTCAAAAAATTTCTATTTGACAGATCTACTTGAAACTTTGTGTGTATACTTTAAAAAGATGGCAAATATCAGAAATAAAATTAAACTGTGATTTGAGTGCTATCTCTGATAAAAGTCACTGACTTATCAAACTGCCCACGCATATTTATGTTATTTATGTTTACCTGTATTTTGTAGGCTTTATATCCATTTTATGATAAAAAATTGATACAAATTAATTCTGATTTCATTGCATAGCAACAAGCAAAAAAATACATATATAAGAATATTATATTATATATATAAGAATATTATATTATTATATTGCAATAATATTCTACTATTATAATATTGTAAAAACTATATATTGTATGTGTATATACATACACACATACACACACACACACACCCACACACACACACACACACACACATACATATATATATATATATATATATATATATATATATATATATATATATATATATATACAGGGTGTCCCATTTTAACTTGGACAGTAAAATATCTCAAAAACTAAGCCCAGCAAATAAAAATGTTTCAAACAAAAGTTGTATGGTTTCGAAGGGGACATAAGATGGTATCATTGGTTTGACCTTGAAGAGTTATTTGAAGATCACATGAAGGTCACCTTCAATTTCTTAAATGGAATCTACATTTTCTCATTACATATTCTTGTAGCTTATCTCGAGAGCTTTCTAAAACACTATAATAAAATATTTTTTTATTGAGTACTTTTCGAGTTATGCTTGAAATCATTTCTTAATTTTATATAAACCATAATATATCTAGTAAAATATTCATTTTTCGATTATCTTGCCTTAATACTTTTATGTACAAAATAATGAGAGGAATCAATTGGTGTAAAAAAAAACACATAGTTATTTTTAAGAAAAAATATGTAATTTGCAATTAACAATTAAGTATTAAGGCAAGATAATTGAAAATTATTAAGGCAAGATAATCGAAAAATGAATATTTTACTAGATATATTACGGTTTATGTAAAATTAAGAAATGATTTCAAGCCTCATAACTCAAAAAGTACTCAATGAAAAGATATTTTATTATAGTGTTTTGGAAAGCTCTCGAGATAAGCTACAAGAATATGTAATGAGAAAATGTAGGTTCCATTTAAGAAATTGAAAGTGACCTTCATGTGACCTTCAAATAATTCTTCAAGATCAAACCAATGGTACCATCTTATGTCCCCCTCGAAATTATACAACTTTTGTCTGAAACATTTTTGTTTGCTGGGTTTAGTTTTTGAGATGTTTTACTGTTCAAGACACCCTTAAAATGGGACACCCTGTATGTATATATATATATATATATATATATATATATATATATATATATATAATTACAATATTATATATACATATATTTTTATATTATTAGGTAATTTGCATCATATTATTTGTTACTTGGACATTATATTATTGCAACAAATCTTTTCTTTTAATTGTAATGAGCGTGTCTCTCATAAATATTTAAAAAGACTTCCTTAAAAAATTTCTCTGATTCTCTCTCTCAAATGAGCAAAACAATTTGGAACATCAGTAAAACAATAACAATTATTTCTAATGTTTTATAGCCGGCACATGTAAAGGCTTGTTTTTTGGGCTCATCACTGAGCATCCCAATCACCGATGGCAAACTGGCGCTAGGCACATGGCAAGGCATTTGGTTAGGCGAACATCGCGATCATGCTGGCAGTCGCAAACTTGTGGTAACGCTAACTGGTGTTCTAAGGGATTCGGCGCGTAGTCCTCTCAGCCCGGTCAGTCCTATTGCTTCTACCAGCAGCTAGGACCACTCGCATCCCCAAAGGCGTAGCAAGCGTCAGCTGCGCGTGTCCACCTCGAGTGAATCAAGCTAGCAGCCGCTACAAGCGCTAGTCGACTTATAAAAGTACAATCCATTGAGGAAGAGAATGAGTCGGATACCTCGCAAATTTATCTATCCGCGTCGATCGTGGACAAAAATCGATATCGCACACTGTTCATGTCTTCTGTGTGCGTGTGTATGTGTTTTAAAGTTTTGATTTAATGTTTCTGACATGATTATTCTGCAAGAATATCCGTTTTTTTGTTGAAATAAAATAAGTCTTTGGGACTGTTGCAAGAGTTCCCCAGACAAGAAAAATTGGTAATGATATCTTTGAAATTGTGTCGATGTAATTTACATGGAAATCAAGGTTTTAAGGAAAGTTTCAGCTTAAAAAGTTGCATTATAGTTATTAATTAGATAAAAAAAAGATCAAATCTTTTTGATATTCAGACATACAAAAACTAAGATCATTGAGAGTTTTTGGTTCCAAAAATATTTGAATAAAAAGACTTAGAAATTTTTTTTTAATCGTGTAATTTTTTAATGGAAATTTTCGTTTTGTGAGTATTTAAAATACTTCTCTTTTCATGGTTTTTTAAATTCGTATTTTTACGAGATATGCGACATTAAATAATAATGATAATAATACAATAATAATAATAATAATAATAATAATAATAATAATAATAAAAGACGCAAAGGAATATAAAGGGATTAGAAAAAGAAATGAAAAAACTGCCACTGCGTATGCACTCATTGTACGCGTCTTTTATAAACAAAACGAATTAAATGCGAGTATCCAGTGCTCTTCCGCCTCGTTATTAAGAAAAGACAGCAGATGAGGGGAAAGATACGCTCTAAGGAAAGCAATTAGAAAAAGAGAGAGAGAGAGAAAGAGAGAGAGAGAGAGAAGAATGAATCTATGCATTCCGATAACGCGTCCAATACTCCGAATTTATGTAGTTTTATTTAGAAGACCCTTTTGTATAAATGAAGTTAACGAATACAAGCAACCACGCAAAAACTTGCATCCTTTTTTACACTCTGCTACCTTTAAGCTGTCCCAAAATGAGAAACAGAAAGATGGATAAAAAAAAAGGGTAACAAGAGTGAGAGACTGTAAGGTATGAAACTTTATGACTTTGTTGCGAACCTTCTGACTCGTCATTTTAAAAATGAGCTGAACCGTTCGCGAATAATGTTTCTATTAGGAATGTGTATATGTATATAGGGAAAATGATAGGGAGCGATGATTCTTTGCTGTACGCGTTTCTGCTAGAATTATAAGGTATGTTATATTATGGGCACATAGCGCGATTACATTTCTTATGTAAGTTATCACATACAGGATGTTTCAGAATTCGCAGATATGGACTCCACAGTGTAATTGTTCGTATCAAAACAACTTTTTCCTTTTGCCAGAGGAAAAAATTGTTGGTTTTGATACGAACAATCATGCTATGGAGTCCATATCCGCAAATTCTGAAACACCCTGTATGTCATAAAATTTGAGCACAAAAACATTGCAGTTTTGTGAGAGACTAAATAATAAAAATGCATGCAATTTTTTATTCTGTGCAAGTTTTTTGAATATAACAAAAAATTTTTAACAGTCAATCACGAGCTATGGTTAAGAAATTTTCTATTCTTGAATCATGCATACAATGATATTAATAATATATACATTATTCGATCACTATGCTTGATAAAATATTATATACTAACACTCCCTCTATTATGTGCATGATAAAGAAATTTTAAATCACAGCTTATGATTTAATTAAATCTTAAATCTGTATATTTAAAAAGCTATTGAAAGCTTGGAATTAAAAAATGGCATGTATTTTTGTTATTGAATTTATCGCGAACTTTTCTGTTGTAGTATTTATGCTTAAATTTTGTAATATCCTGTGTAATTGAAGCGATGTTATTACATATTTAAACAGTTAATTGCATCAACGTTAATTTCTCATGTTTTATTATAACTATATTGCTCTGTTAAGTCAAAGAATTCCATGTTATCTCATTATTTTCCAATATTAAAATTTTTATAAATTATGTAAAATTTAATTGTTTTATGTTCTTTCAAGATATCATTTAATTTACAAGCATTAAAGACATTATTTAATGCAATATATTTTCACTGGAAAATTTCAAGAATTCTTAATTGAATTAATTTCAAATAAAATTAAAATTCTTTTAATATCAAAATATTTAATTACAAAGAAATTGAATGATTTGTCACTATTACTTGGAGCTTTAAAATTCTGTTGAAAATTTTATCATAATTTATTTTTTAAAATATTGAAAATAATCTTAAGATTGCTAATCTCTTTTCGTTACTCATACTACACTATGACATTGCGAAAGCCAAGAAGTGTGTAAATTTTATTATTACTTGAAATAAATTAGTTTTTAGTATATTTAGTAGCATATATCTGTCATATATATATATATATATATATATATATATATATATATATATATAAAAGAATTCAATTAAGAATTCTTGAAATTTTCCAATGAGAATATATATATATATACATATATATATTACAGAGTGTCCTAGACCACCCGTACACCCCTTTTCTTTCAAAAACTAAGCATTTTAGAGAAAAACGTTTTGGACAAAAATTGTATAGTTTTGAGGGGAACATAAAAAGGTGTCATTGGTTTGACCTTGGATGGCATTGTTAAGGTCAAGTCAAGGACACCTTTAATTTCTTAATTGGAGCCATCTATTTTTTATTGCAGATTCTTAAAAAAACACATAATTGTTCCGAAGAAAAAATATGTAATTTGCAATTAACAATTACATATTTTTTCTTAAAAACAACTGTGTGTTTTCTTTACCTACACCAATTGATTCCTCTCATTATTTTGTATATAAAAGTATTAAGGTAAGATAATAAAAAAATGAATATTTTACTAGATTTTATGGTTTATGTAAAATTGAAAAATTATTTTAAGCTTCATAACTCGAAAAGTACTCAATGAAAAAATACTTTATTATAGTGTTTTGGAAAGCTCTCGACATAAGTTATAAGAATCTGCAATAAAAAATAGGTGGTTCCATTTAAGAAATTAAAGGTGTCCTTGATTTGACCTTAACGATGCCATCCAAAGTCAAACCAATAACACCTTCTTATGTTCCCCTCAAAACCATACAATTTTTATCGAAAACGTTTTTCTCTAAAATGCTTTTTGAAAGAAAAGGAGTGTACAGGTGGTCTAAGACACCCTGTATATATGACAGACATATGCTACCAAATATACTAAAAACTAATTTATCTCTCTCTCTCTCTCTCTCTCTCTCTCTCTCTCTCTCTCTCTCTATATATATATATATATATATATATATATATATATATATATATAGAGAGAGAGAGAGAGAGAGAGAGAGAGAGTGGGGGAATGAGAGAAACAGTTAAACTCTCCTCTTTTTCAATTCATAGATTAATAAATAGCTTTAAATCTTATTCTGTTGTCATAATATTTTTTTTAATAGAGATATATATAAAGGATATAAAGAGAGTAAATATAAATTATGTTTATTTATTATATAATCTTATAAGAAATAGAAAATAAATTTTTTACATATTTTAGTAATTTCTATTATCGAAGTGGAGTGAAAAACATTATTTAGAAAAAAACTAATTTATTTCAAATGCAAGAAAAAAAACATTTTATTCTTATCAAATGCTATAATTTAATTTTATCATATCCAGAAAACAATTTCGCAACAAATTGTCGCCAAATTGGAATCAAATGCACTCAAAACTTGATACCAAATACTACAGCATCTGTGTCCGCAATAAGCTCATGTTTTGTTGGCAAATCTTGCTGATAAAACTTGGTAGCAAAATCCGAACAAAGCTTACTAATATGCTTTACATCAAATTGTCTGCAAAAACTGACCAAAATCTACGCCGGAAAGTTTGACGACAAATTGTTAGTAAATTGTGAGCAAACCTTCCAAAGCCATTTAAATTTGACGTTTACGGATATTTAATTTTCAGTTATTATTTTTTCTTTTTAAATAACTGAGATTATTTATATATAGAAAAAATTTTATTTTATAAATATAAAATTGTAATGTATATTATATACAAGTAATATATTAAAATTTTTTGTTTGTGATAGATGAATATTTTACTTATATATAAAATTATATAAATATATAAAATTTAGACAATCGTGTCTTTTACATTAGACTTCTATAAAACATTTATTTAAAGATCTGTTAACCGCTACTACATTTAAAAAATGTCTATTAATTTTTTTATTAAATGTTTCTTATTAAGATGTTCTTATAATCTGCAATTGTTTTATTTATATTCAGCCACAGGTATTCATATTATATTCAATATTTCAATAACGCAATAAATTGATTAATTCCCATCTGTTTAATTTCATATATCTGTTAATCTGTTTAATATTCTATAAATCCCAACAAGAGATAGAGATTTAACAAATTATTTTAAGTTAAATCAATTTATCAAAAATTAAACTGACTAAAAAGAAGAAATATACTTTGAATCTTATGTTAGTCTCAGTCCTTTATATCAATTTCATGAAAAATTGAATATAAGTTATAATTAATCTTGATCACCGGCAAATCGAATTTGAGTTGCTTCAAAATATCAAGTTTGCTCACAATTTGTTGACAATTTGTTGTCAAATTTCTCTACGCAGATCTTGATCGATTTTTGCCGGTAATTTGACGTCAAGCATATTTGCAAGGTATGTTCGGGTTTTGTCACTAATTTGCTGTCAAGTTATGTCAACAAAGTTTGTTCACAATTTGCCGCTAATTTGCCTTCAGACTACACGTGCGCAGATTTTGCTCGATTTTTATCGACAATTTGATGTCCAGCATGTTAGTAAGCTTTGTTCGTTTTTTGCTGCCAATTTGTTGTCAGGTTTTACAACAAACTTTGTACGATTTTTGCCATCAATTTGCCATCAAAGTCTGTAGTAGCAATTCCTGTCCGCAAATTGTGGCCTTTTTACTAACAAGAATTTGTAGCAACCCTTGACAAAATCTGTTCGAGCAAACTTCTTGGCTGACTCGGATAAATATAGTAAAGAACCAGCAGTTTGAAGATTATATTAAGAATGACTTTTCTTAAATTTTAGAACAACTAAATTTGAGATTATTTATATATTCTATTATTACATATTTATCAGTTTATTATACTTACCGAAAAAATGTTAAAGAATTTTTTCAAATTTTAAAAAAAGTAAATTACCCAGATAGTCAAATGCAATGAGGTTGCTGTCATGTTGTCAATAATTGTTGAAGCAACTAATTTTAACAAGCTAGAGACAAGGTGAAACAGCATTATGTCTGTTACGTTGAACTCACATGAATTCATGTGCTAATAACAACAAATTGCAATGTGTCAGCATATTGCTGACATGTTGTAGACAACGTAATATCAATATTGTAGACCATTTGCTTCGTTAATTGATTGCATGTAGAAGCAGAGATATAGCTGCATTCGTAACGCATTCTATCTCGATGTCAGCAAGTATACTGCAAATATATAATAATACATGCGATGCATTTGTTTGCTGAATATGGCATATCAAGCTTGGCTATCTGGGTATACTACTATTTACTTACTACTATTTACTATATACTATTTACTTATTGAATTATTTAATTTTTTTAGGAACGGAAAAACACTAGAATTTATAACTGTTGTTGCAATTGACTCTTAGTTACTAAAAAACCAATTTTGAAATTCGTAAATATTGTTTTAAGGAATCTAGCACTACAGTGAATTGTAACGTTGATTCATCGCGCAGATCAAAAGCGGTATCAATTTCGGAAAAGTTTTCTTTACACTTTTGACTCTTTGAAAATGTGGAAAATTCTAATCATTTTAGTCCTCAGAATATTGCATCTTTGAATAAATATAAAAAATGTGCATTTTTTTTCTATTCCAAGGATCATCGGCGCAAGAAAGAGCTAAACAAATCTTTGTGATGAACTAACAGAGCTATTTAACATAATGTTATTAATCGATGCTTACTATGAGCTTGTTGCAGCATGTCGTCAAAAAATGGAGAGACAGGCAGGACAAGTGTTGTCGTTTAGTCGTTAATTCTTAACGTGTACGTAGGCATGCAAAAGAAAAAATGCGTTGTCGTCCATTACGTGATTAAACGTGGACTTGCTTTAAAGTATGTTTCTCTATCTACAGTTCACATAGCTTAAAAAGACATTATCGAGGCTCAAAATATAATGTAATATAATGTGATGTAATAATACACTGTCGAGATCATCGTATGTGTTGCCCCTTTGAATGCGCAAAATGAGGAAGATACGAGGAAAACTCATACACTGAAACCTTTCAAGAGTATATCTCTAAAAAGTATATTGCATCCTTTCCTAATTCACTTTCGAAAATATGAGTAAGGGTAATAACTCAATTGTATGCAACAATGCACAGAAATGCGAACGCAATATCCTCTCCCGGTAGGTAGTGTAGAAATGTTCATGCAAATCTCACGAATAACTATCGTGTAAAACACTATACTTTCTAACGATTACTGAACTTAATAGAAATGAGGGTAACTTGTTAAAGTAGCCCAGAACAATCTATTATACAGTCTACTCTTGAAAGATTCCAGTGTTCATACACAAAAGTGATATCTTCGTGATTCTTTCTCTACAATATCTAATGTATCGTCACAAATGCGATTTTAAGTTTAACAGCCTGTAAGTCACTCACCACTTACAGTTCGTAGTTTAAAGTGAGGCGATTAATATTTTAATCTGTATACATACATATTGTAAATAATAACGGTTTGCTGAACTTAAAACGAAGGTGCATTGATCGAGATCTTAGAAAATATATTATATACTTGGTGCGATCTCTGACACACACACTCTCTCTCTCTCTCTCTCTCTCTCTCTCTCTCTCTCTATAAGGTATTCTATAAAACTCCAATTTCTGTCTCTTCAAAGATCGTAATTCTCAGATTCGTAATTTGAATGAATCTTTTGGTTTCTTTGATCTTTCAAATGTTCAAAGTCGATTATTTCGAAAAAAATAATTTTCGGATTTTTTGGAATAATTTAGAGTGTCTACTCCAAAAAAACATGAAAAATCTGAAATTCTCAAAATTTATTTCTCTTATAGCCTTATATATACCTAGAAAAACTTACGAATATAAAATTCTTAAATTTTTTTTCTTTAACTATCGTACTCTCATATTATTAACAGTTGACTAGCCAAGTGAAAAGTACGTTTAAAATATAAATATATCTATCTCTGTTTATATATTCAATGTTTTAATAAAATTATTGAATATGCATACTATATTTTTTTTATTTAATTTTTAGTGATAACATAAATACATTTATAAATCTAGCATTCAAAAGAAGTTCTGTGTTTTTTTCTTTGCACGAAAAATGCAATAAAAAATTTTATTTTAGTTTAGTTTCATAAAATTTTTATATTTTTTTATCTGGAATTTTTGAATAAAAATATCTGGAAGATCAAAGAATTCTTTTAAAAACAGATACTCTAGGAATAATTTTTGAATAAATTTTTTATACTAGTAGAAAGAGAAAGAGAGAGGGAGAGAACGATTATGCTAATATTAATTTTTTTTTATTCTTTCAAATCTTTGTGAGTAATCTTTTGGAAAACATTATTTTAAACTTTTTTTTTATATGGAAAGCTTTTAAAAATTTTATTTTTAAAAAAAAATTTCTTTTAATTTAAAAATTATATTTAATTTTATATTATTTAACATTGAATTTTTAGATTTTTTAGGCTCCTTCTAATGCATTATAAAAAATATAAAAGTTATGATCATCTGTATGTCAACAATGAAATTATCAAAACAAGAGACATAAAAATTCATCTCCAAGCGTAGGCTTTCCGCTTATGCAGCGAACGCGAATTTCATTGCAACGCATGCAGACTCCGTGAGTCCTTCATTGCACTCTTGCATAAATAGAAGTATTTTCTACCGTTTAGAAATAAAGAACTCTGTTATAACACAACATGGCATATACAATATTACTAATTATTAAATATCTGTGTGTTTGTGCTTGCGTGTCTGCGCGTGTGAAAATAAAGACAAGTATTCATGCGAAAATGAAAGAGAAGAGGTGAAACGCATAAACGAATGAATGTATCGCAGTTTTACAATGACAACCTACATGCATTACGAAAGTATACTAAATTCAATAATCTTTGCATAAGAACAACAAAGTTAATAACAATTTTATATAATTTTTCATAAGATTTACTTTTTTGCACGTTCTAAATGTTTTTCTTTGTAGCGATTTATTTATCTTTTATAAATAATATCAATAGAAATATAACATTCTAGTAAAACCTATGGTATCCTAATATAGTATATCCTGTCTCCTTTCCCATATAGAGATTATTAATGATAAAATAGAAATAGAAATTAATTAGATTCTATCATCCATCTCATAATTGTTGCAGATATTTATGTGTGCAAAATAGTACGTCGCAATATATATATATATATATATATATATATATATATATATATACAGGGTGATTCATTTTAATCGCCCCAGGCGGATATTTCAAATGCTGTTGAGTTTAGAGAAAAATGTTTCAGACAAAAGTTGTATGGTTTCAAGGGGGACATAAGATGGTACCATTGGTTTGACCTCGAAGAGTTATTTGAAGGTCACATGAAGGTCACCTTCAATTTCTTAAATGGAACCTACATTTTCTCTTTACATATTCTTGTAGCTTATCTCGAGAGCCTTCCAAAACACTATAATTAAGTACCTTTTCGTTAAGTACTTTTTGAGTTATAAGGCTTGAAATCATTTCTTAATTTTACATAAACCATAAAATATCTTGTAAAATATTCATTTTTCGATTAGCTTATATTACTACTTTTATGTACAAAATAATGAGAGGAATCAATTGGTGTAAAGAAAACATATAGTTGTTTCTAAGAAAAAATATGTAATTTGCAATTAACAATTACATATTTTTTCTTAAAAACAACTGTATGTTTTCTTTACACCAATTGATTCCTCTCATTATTTTGTACATAAAAGTATTAAGGTAAGATAATCGAAAAATGAATATTTTACTAGATATTTTATGATTTATGTAAAATTAAGAAATGATTTCAAGCCTTATAACTCAAAAAGTACTTAACGAAAAGGTACTTAATTATAGTGTTTTGGAAAGCTCTCGAGATAAGCTACAAGAATATGTAAAGAGAAAATGTAGGTTCCATTTAAGAAATTGAAGGTGACCTTCATGTGACCTTCAAATAACTCTTCGAGGTCAAACCAATGGTACCATCTTATGTCCCCTTCCAAACCCTACAACTTTTGTCTGAAACATTTTTCTCTAAACTCAACAGCATTTGAAATATCCGCCTGGGGCGATTAAAATGAATCACCCTGTATACATTATATATATATATATATATATATATATATATATATATGTATACATATATACATACAGAATGTGACAATAACTTTAAACTCTATTTAAAATGTCTCTATTATTTTTAATAATATGAAAAAATTATAATTATGAAAGTTGTACGATGTTAAGAGGATCATAATATTCTAGTTGTACAATGTTAAGAAGATCATAATATTCTAGTAATATTTTTTCCTTAAGTGTAGGCTTCAGAAAGATTATTTTCATTTTTTTTGAAAGCATTATAATTTTTTTATATAAATCGATTTAGCGTAAAAAGTTATAAGAGCAGAATGGCCAAAACTTGAATAGTTAAATTGATATAATTTTTATAAACTATGATATATCTCATAAATATATATCTCTCTATTTAATTTTTGACTCTTATAACTTTTTACGCGAAATATTGCAAGGAATCGATTTATATAAAAAAAATTAGGGTGCTTTAAAAAAAATAATTTAAAAATTTTTGAAGTCCTGCACTTACAGAAAATAATATTATTATTAGCATATTATAGATTTCTTGACATAGTACAATTTTGATAACAATTTTTTCATATCTTTAAAAATAACGGAGATATTCTACGATTCTATAACTAATGATAATGACATCATTGTTATGAGTTACAAAATCGCAGTATGGACAAAATTATTGCTACACTTTGTATATGAAAGAAACATGAGATGTTCTGTTTCTGCGCATCAAATTTTAATGGTAGAAATTTTTTATGAATCAGGTTTTTTTTCTTTGGGAAAAACAGGCTATGTTACATAATTTTCTATTTTTTTAAATTAAAAATATATCGAATACCAATTTCCCACATAGAAAAAGTTGATCCTAAGTACCATCACCGGATATACTTCAAAAACTTTTTATTATCCGAAGGATATCTGTGTGAAACTGTAAGACATACTTAGGATATATACTGAGGATATCTGAATGTTCGCTTTTCATGTTATCCTTAGGAAATCTAAAAATAGATATCCCTGGGATAACTTACATAACAAAATTAAATTCCACTGGAGGTTTAAAATATCTGTTTCGTTGTCCTAAACTGATCCAGAGGAATCATTAAATAATATACGAATCTATTTTAAATGTCTATTTAAAATATTTCGAACGAAATACTTTTTGTGAAATATTTTATGCATAAACAGTATAATTTTAAAAAATACAATAAAACTAATCTTAAATAGTGTTGCCAAAATAAAGTCAATGACATTACAATTTTTTGAAATGGAAATTTATATACTTATATATATATATATATATATATATATATATATATATATATATATATATATATATATATATATATATATATATATCGCTATCTATAAAATTAATACTGTTTTATTGCTTCTTTGAAACTGAATTATTTTTATCTAAAACTCTGAAGATGATGAATAGATCATTTTTATTTATATGCTGGACATTTATTCGTTAGATTGATAAAATCAATTTAATATCTGAAGTTCCTTCACTGGGGTTGCGTCGGACATTAAATTGAAGCAAAATATAAAGAAAAATATTTTTAATCATATTTGTCGCAAGCCTTTTGCAAGCTTTATATAATTTTCATGATTAAACTTAAATACGAGATAAAGCGTCGCGTAGCGGTAAATGAATGAACTAGTGATCATATATATATGACAATCGGAAATAATATATTCTCAGAAAATCCTACAGGTGATTTTTTATTGTCTATATCGTTTAGATTTTAGATTATTCGATCAAATCAGGATGTACTACGGAGATTTTATGTTATACGAGATATCCTCAAGTAATCCTATGGATGATTTTTTTAATTTGGATGAAAATGGGATCAAATTAGGATGTCCTATGGAAATCTTATGCTATGTGGATTATAAACTAAAATTTCGTTAAAAGTCCGTTAAAGTTTCTTTAAAATTTCGTTAAAATTATCTGAATTATATTTCTTTATTTTATTTTAGGTAAGACTTACAATAATTCATAGAAAAATAGTTGCTAAAAATGTATATGTAAAATAGAAATTGTATTTTAAAGTTTTTGGACAAAAAAATTAATTAAGTAAGTCTTATTTATTCTACAAAAATGTTCGCATAAAACATAATCTGCATAATTTTCTAAATTATATTTCTAAATTTTAATTCTTTTCTAATATTGTATTATATTTTAATGAATTAGATCATTACATATAATCGGTTTATTAGCTTCTTTCATAAAAATTTTTGAAATAAAGTAGATAAAAAGCAAAGATTAAGAAATGTACAAAAATGTTCCAGCTGGCAGTATATCTTACAATTATTTCTAATCATTATGGTGGTATAATGATGTTAATGGTACTGGATTTTAAATCTAACGACGAAAAGCTATCTTTTCCACTGAGATTAGCCTGAACCAATCATTTAATTTGAGAGTCGGATATGGCTTACTTTATGGTCACAACTAAAACAAACAGTTTATGCAACAATGAAATTAACAGCAATAAAATTTTTAAGATTGACAATGAGTTTTGTTGATTGCTGATAATCATAAAAAAATATTACGAGAATTCTTTATGTTTACAGAACTTTATATTTTTTAATAAACACAAATGAAATTAATTGAGGATTTTTGAAAAAAACTTTGTAATCAATTGGAAGGTATGTTGAAGATATGATTTATAAGATCCGACAGAGGCTTACCGTCTGGTTTTCTGGTCTGAGATTCATTAGGATTGTTATAATTTTTTGGAAGTGGGTGAGGACCCGGATAGGTCAAGTCCAACGCCTTCTCTTGAACCACTTTGAAAGAAGCTTTAATATTGTCTAACGCATTTCCTAAACCTGTCTTAATCTGATTGAATTCTTGCGTCACTAAGGATAGGCGACCAAGCAAATAATTTAAGTTCTCATCTACCTCTGCCATGCGTTTTGTTATTTCGCCGACCTGTAGAATTTTTAATTTTTGTTATTTCATACTAACTATTAATTAATACTAACATCATGAAATATTGGTAGTACATGTAAAATATTGGTGGTACATGTGGTGATCTAACATAGCGATTAACTTAACTTATTTTAGAGAAATTTTACATTAATCTTCACTATATTTTAATTTAATTATGCTTATTATTATCTTACTACTATCTTATTATCTTATTATTACCTTACTCTCCATTCCACCCATAGTAGATGTCGTACCGTTAACGTAGGCTTCATTCTGTTTATGTAACTTGTCTAAAGCTCGAGCACTCTCTGACATTTGTTGATACATCACGTTGATCTGTCGCCAGATCTATAATAAAGATAATAATGATATATCCCAAAAACAGTTAGCTCATTGAGCAAATAACAAGTCATTTACTTTATTCATTTCCAGTTCCATTTTACTAGTAAGGTTTGCCAAGGCACCGTTCTGATTATTCATGATATCATTCGAAATTCCATCGAATCTTTGAGTAAGAGTGCTGTTAATATTGATGCCTTGTGCCTTTACCAGATCGCCCACTTCCAACAAGATTTGATGTACGCCATATTCTACCCTTTTTTTTGTATCTAACACATGATCGGCCATGGAAACCATCACAGACTGACCCTTTTCCAGTTCCTGTAAATCCTGGCTGACACGTTCTGCATTGTTAGCCAGGTCCATTCTATAACGTAAAAAAATCAAAATTAAAAAAAATTATACAATATATTTAAATTATTTAATATTAAATATAGTCTTCAGATTTTTAAAGATAATATTTAATATCCAGAGGATGAGAAATAAAAGATAAGAAAAAGACAATATTTAACATTTATGATCCTCAAAATGACAAAATTTACCGTAATGCTGTTACAGATTCCTTCGTTTCTTCTTTGGCTTCTGTTATTCTGTCCTCGACATTATTGATACTTCTTGTAACAATATCCTTCAATGCATGCTTCACTTCTTGCAACATAGTCTGCGTCTCGTTGTGAAACATCTGCACTTCATTTATCCTATATTTTCACAAACATTAAAATATAAAATATTCTTATATTATTTTCGCAAAGAATATTAATTCAAATTTAATCATGAGATACAAAATTACCTGGGTAATTCATATAATCTATTAGAAGAGTTTTCCATTAATTCTTGTACCCGCACTAATTTCTTCATGTGCTCGTCAAAAGCTGGCAAATCCAATTGCCGCTCCAACGGCTTCTCTTGAACGCTCCGCGTCAATTGTTTTATCTTCTCTAGAGAGTTCTCAATGTCTCCGATCCTAGTGGCTACGTCCTGCACCTATATAACAAATAATTTATATTCTTGAAGATATGAAGAAGGAAGAGAAAGATGTTATTTTCATTCCATAAACAGAATACCTGCAAGAAAATCGTATGCGCTTTCTCCATTAGAACAGTTGATTCTCTATCCATCACTGCTACATTATTGTGCAGATCCTCTTTAAGTTTTGCAATTCCCTCTATTGAGTTATTTTCGATTTTATTCAATTTGTTGAGAATATCGGTAAAATTATCATTCGATATAGGTGTAATTTCTGGACGACTATTTATCTCTGCAACTTTGTTTTCAATATCCGTGAGCCAACCTTCCAAGCGACTCTCTAGATCCTCTAAACTGTCCGTTGTCTTCTGCATCTGTATACGTTCTCTCTCATCTCTCTGCGCGAAAAAAAATATGTTGATATAAAAAATATCCAAAAAATAGGATAAGAAAAAGGACAGAAAAATGAGAAATGAAAGGCAAGTAAAAGGAAGAAAGTTTAGTGGAGTGCTTTAAAAAGAGTTGAAAAAAGATGGAAAAGAATGACGAGATTTATTTAGTTATTCACTCCAAAAAATAATGTTTTCGCTCGTTTTACTAATTGTAAATAAATGTTGACCTGCGCGAACAGATGCTCTATTCCCGAGATCCTCTCATCCAATTTATTCAGCTGTAGTTTCAATCCATCCACAGCGGATACACGCTTTGTCAGGATAGTTATGGTTTTCTTTAATTGCTCGCCCAGCTGTCGTTCTCTTACTTCATGCCTTTCGAGTTTTTCTGTATTCTCTCGCATCATATGTACTAAACTCAACATAGCATCTTTAATGTCTTCGTGACTAAAAATTGAAATAATCATTTATAAAAAACTTCGAGTAAATATAATAACATGCTGAAAATTAAATTAGGAAAAAGAGGAGCGCGTTCAAGATATCAATTTATAAATTAAATAATTGATAAATTACATACGTTATCTCTCTGGTGTGGCCAAAATCGATGCAATACAAGACCGTCAAAAGAATAAGCAGTTTCATCATCTTGTAATTTTTGCTTGTCCAAACTAATCTAGATTAATATCTAGATTAATTCTATATTGGAATGTTGTTTTCCTTGATAATGTTCTAGTCTTTTATTATGTTAATCAAAGAGTTTCGTTCAATGTTGATAAAATCTAGTAAAAATTAAAAGGATAATCGTGGAAAATCAGTAAAATTATACCAGACAAATAAGAATGTCACTCTCTACTTGTGTAGGGATATCTTTCTCATGTGTTTAATTGAATGAACTTCCATCGAGATAAGAAGCACGCAGTCACCCACGATGACCTCAAGAAATATAGAAAGAAATCATTCAACAATAAATCATTCTTAATCATCAGTTATAACCGCATAGAAGATAGTGATGTATTTCGTCTCTTAGCGTATACACATATAAAAGCATATTTCAATTTATTTAATTATATAATTATATATAATTGCATATTATACATATAATATATAATAATTATAAAAATTGTAATATAATATTTGTCGCTAAATTTAGATTCATTCATAAATATTAGATGGTTTCAATATATTGATTATTTTAATAATATATAATTTATTTAATATATAATATATAATTTAATTTATATACAGGATGTATCTGAAATGATGCACTAAACTTTAGGATTCTAGAGATCAAAATAAGACTTTTTTTTCTTATGAACATGGGTCCGCAAATGAACCCGCCTCCGAGCTAAAATTCGAAAATGTGTGAAATTAACCAAACACCCGTAATGCAAATTTATTTATCTCTCAAGAGAGGGTGATAGATAACGTCAAAACCTTTTTTTTCTGAAATACAGCCAATTTTTAATTTTTTCCCCAAACTTTAGGGGCCTCTAGCTCGGAGGAGGGTTTATTTGCGAATCCATGTTCATAGGAAAAGAAGTCTTATCTTGATCTCTAGAATACGCTCCTAAAGTTTAGTGCAACATTTCAGATACATCCTGTATACAAATACGATATATATTTTTTTATATTTTTTTATAATAAATTAACATATTATATTAATTTTTCATAAAATATTATTTTTTATATTTGTACATATTTAATTATTTACTAAATTAAAATTAATTAAAAACAATACTTATTTTTACTCTTTTAAAAGTTCCCTTCTTTTACATATTAATTTTTATGTTACGCGCGATTATATCTTATATATATTATATTTAAAAAATTAAATTTATAAAGACTTTCAAATTTAAATATTTTTTAAATTCATTTAAACAGAAATTAAATAAATAAAAGATTTTTTCATAGAATATGCATTTCTTATTCAAACAAGTAACTTCTCTCTCTCTCTCTTTCTTTTTCTCAAGCTCACACAGTACAGCTTCTTTCTTCTATGGAAGTGATGAAGGAATGAGATATGTGCAGCTATTTATGGATACATAAATAAGCGTTTCTTCAAGAAGCCATGTGAGCCACCATGTGTTTCAAGTGCAACAAATCTATTTTATCTTATAGGTGCACTAGCAGATATATAAAACAAGTTTCAAAAATCTATCAATTCTTTTATCATTAAAAAAGCGATTAAACTTTATTTTAATCTTTTTGTTATATAATATACACATATGAACATATACATATACACATACATATATGTGAAAGTTACTATTACAAAAAAAATTTATTATTACATTTTGTATAATTTTTTTATTACATACACACACATATGTATATATATGTGTATACGTAGTAAAAAAGATACACAAAATATAATAAACTTTTTTCATAATAAAGAAAATATATTTATTCTTTTCATTTCTATATATATAGTTATCAAATCTCTTTACATTTTATTATATTTATACAATACAAAATAAATTTATATGTATGTATATATATATATATATATATATATATATATATATATATATATATAGGTATATGTATATGTGTACATATATTTATTAGACAAATGTTGAAATTCATAATCTTTTAGAATTAATAATTGAAAGAGCAAGATTGCAATGATGCACTCAATTTGCTGAACTGAACAAAGAATATTCCTTCGTAACAGTCTATATTGTGCTATAAATAGAATGCTAAGAAGGCTGGTATAACTGTTACGCGTATAATGTTAATATAATTTATTATGTTAATATAAATTTAATTATAATTACTATTATTTTCAACACAAACATGCTTATTGGAGAAAATTTAAAGTTTAGAGATATATTTATAATAACATTTTTGATATTTTTAAAAATCCAGAAATATTCTATATTACTAAAATATTAAGAATTCAAATATATATCATAAAATTTGCAAATTAAAGTTGCTATATTCTTAAGAAACTTAAAGATAACTTTCCAAATATATAAGAACTTTATAAATTTATTACATAATTTAATACATATATATCTATATATAAAATTTATAATTACCTTTAGAACCATATTTTAAAATTAAAAATTAAAAATATTGATTTTATCGACTAAAAAGAAATATACAAAGAAATGACAATATATAAACTTTAAATATATCAATGTGTAAAGAGAAAGAATAAAATTATGAAATGCTAAAAAAACATAAATTAAAATATAGTAGAAAATTTGATAACAAATATATTATCAAAAATTGTAATTATTAATATGAACTGTAATATATTAACATGAACTTTTTCGTTTTAATTTTCTCTTTTTTCTTTTTTTTCTCCAACATTAGTATATATGTGTGTGTGTGTGTGTGTGTGTGTGTGTGTGTGTGTGTGTGTGTGTAAATTTGAATGTCAAAAATATAATATAATGTAAAAAAGCAGATTCAATGCAAATTTGTAAGAAAATTAATTTAATTAAATTCTATTTTTGTGCGTATTTTATATAATTTTGCATAAAATGCACTTATATACATAAATGCACTATAATAATAATGAAAGAAAAATGAAAGAAAAATTGCAATGCAATATTAATGAAAATAATACTATAAAAGAAAAACTAACTGAACGACTTATCGATTTCAATTGGTTAAAACAGCACTTTCCCATTAATCGACTAAAATTTCCGAGAAATTGCAAAAGTTTATGATATAAGAAAATATACAATGCAATCACAATATAAATCCATGACAATTAAATAAATCAAAATCAAAGATATATGCATACACGAAAAAGCAGTAAGAAGTAAGAAAAAAATGCCATTATAAAATAAAAAGCAATAGCATTTGGTAGTAATTATTTTCTATACAATTCACGTGGAAAGGAAAAGAGCAAATGCATACAATCAAATATGATGTCTATCGATATCGAAAAAGACTCGATTTTTGTTTCGAACAATTGAGACAAAGAGATCAACGTAATCGATTGTTTTACTTACGATCGAGTTTATATTATCCTTTTGACACAAAAAATGTGTAATATAGGAATATTGAATCACTAGCGACTGTTTTCTAACGCAACTAGCAGGAAACTGCAGAGACTTGCCTTCGCGTTGTGCCAGTAGATATAAAGATTTTAAAAATTCTCTGAGAATCGACTTACTCGCGCAGTATTACCAACCTTTATAAATGAAAAACAAGTTTTGTTTTAGATTGCATTTTTCAAATATTTTCCTTTCGGCTTTAATATAGTAATAATATTATATTTCTTGAATATAGTTGATTTATTTTTAGCATAAAAATATGCAATAATATGCTATTAAAAAAATAATACAAAAATATAAAAAGAAAATCATGTAAAGTAAATGTATCAATTATATACAATTTATTAGAAAAAAATCTACATATAATGAAAAAAATAAAGATAATAAAATTGAAAAATATTTAGAAAAATAATTTTTATGTCGTTTTTAAGAAAAAAAAATGAAAAAAATTGTTGAAAAAATAAATATAATGATAAACTATATTAATAAATATAAATGTATATATATATATATATATATATATATATATACAAATATACATTATATTAATACAATATTACAATTACAGTACAATACAGTACAATTATATGTATATACAGGGTGAGTTTTAATGCTTGTATCAATCTTTTTATCATGCGGGAGATTACCGACTGCATAATAAATTGATCGGTACATAAATGTCAATTATTTGGATCGATCGTATCTAAAGTCCGAATATAATGTGTATTATTAAAGCAAATTAAAAGCTGAAATTATGTAGTATAGATTTATTATTATTATTATTATTAAAGCTACATATTTATTATTATTATTATTACTATTATACATATTATATTCGGACCTTCGATACGCTCAATTCAAATAATTGACATTTATGTACCGATCATTTTTTCATGTAGTCGGTAATCTCCCGCATGATAAAAAGATTGACACAACCATTAAAACTCATCCTGTATAAATTTATATTTATATAATTAAATCAAATTTTTGCTTCAATTGCACCCTTTCCAACAAAGAAATTAATGTAAAAATTATTTTTAAATTATTTTTAAATTATTTTATTAAATATCTGTTTACATAGACAGAGATTAAAAAAAGAAAGAAAACATATATAGGGTGGCTGAAAACTTTTCGCATTCTGAAGTGTGAAGGAAGATTGACTTAAATTAAGAAGAAAGGTCCTCTATTGTTTTGCGATATTAGCAATAACCCACAAGGCACAAAATACTAAAAAACGACGAAAAGATGTCTTTTCTAAGTCGACTTTTGGACATGGCGAAAAGACGTATAGATGTCTTTTCGTCATGTCGAAAAGACGACTAAAACAAGACGTCCTTTCGTCGACCTTTTAAAGTCTAGAATTTGTACGTCCAAACCCAGACAACACAGGACATTCTATGGACATTCATTTTATGTCTATTTTACGTCCGCACGTCCATGGACATAAAATAAATGTCCATCATACATCCGATTTAAGACATCCGTTAACGGTCAATATTTGGACGTCCACAATTTGGATATCCGGTCTTGGAGATCAAAATTTCTCGCAAGCACGCAAGCATGTATTAGTTCGTTCGTTTATCGCTACGCGACGTGCGATGCGCTATCTTTCTCGTATTTAAGTTTCAGTTATGAGAATTATATAAAGTTTGCAAAAAATAACAAATAAGATTAAAAATGTATTGTTCGATTTAATTTCTGATCTAAAGCACGGGTTTCAGATATTAAATTGATTTTATAAGTCGGACAAGTAAATGTCCGGCGAATAAACGAAAATAATTTTTCATTATCTTTAAGATGTAAAGTGCAATATGCAAGTATAAATTATAAATAAAATTTTTATACAAAATTTTTATGTAAAATTTTATATGAAATAGATCAATTGTATTATTATTTA
Source organism: Camponotus floridanus (assembly GCF_003227725.1). Lineage (NCBI taxonomy): Eukaryota > Metazoa > Arthropoda > Insecta > Hymenoptera > Formicidae > Camponotus > Camponotus floridanus. Next base: position 347,947 of record NW_020229224.1, on the reverse strand, counting down.
GGGATTGAAATATATATGTTTTGTTTAAAAATTATGATATGATTTAGTCGTCTTTTAGTCATCTTTTAGTCATTTTTTGGCTTGACAGATTAGTGACTAAATTCGGGTCATGAGCCGACTTTTAGTCGACTATTGTCTCTAACTAAAAGACGTCTTTGACGAAAATATGTCCAGTTTTAGTTGTCTTTTAGACGTCTTTGTGCCCTGTGGGAATTAACGAAAAATTAATTTAAAAAGATCGGCTAATGCACGTGGTTAGAAGCTCGCGGCGGCGAAGGCAGTCTTAAGCCGGATCTACATTGGTCGTATCGTAATGTCGCAACCCATACAGCACAAGATATTCCATAAACATTCTAGGACATTCGTAGAATATTCAAATATTCATAAAATATTCTAGGATGTTCATAGAATATCTTGTGCTGTATGGGAAGTCGTAGGCAAATTGACCAATCATGGTTGATTATTTTTGAAATAATTGACTATGACTGGTCAACCCTGGTGAAAATTGAACGCTTCTCGAAGTGTCAAGGAGGCGTAAACGAACAGAATAAACGCTTCTTAGAAGCTTTATTGATGAGAAGCTTTATGACTTCTCATTAACTCTTCGCGATTTTAAATCTTCAAGCATATTTCTTGAACGCTTCATAAAGTGTGTACGAAGCATTCCGTTACGCTTCCTTTACGCTTTAATATTTCATGTTTTCCTTTACGTTTCTTAAACTTCATAATAAAATGAGAACAAAGCACTCTGATACGCTTCCCACACACTTCATTGATTGACATTTAGAAAATCTTCATTTACACTTCCTAAACGCTCCATAAAATGTGAACGAAATACTCCAATACGCTTTCCGCACACTTCAATGATTGACATTTAGAAACTCTTCATTTACACTTCTTAAACGCTCTATAAAATGTGAACAAAGCACTCCACAATATACTTCCCGCACACTTCAATGATTGACATTTAGAAACTCTTCATTTACACTTCCTATCATAAAATGTGAACGAAGCACTCCAATATACTTCCCACACACTTCATTGATTGACATATAGAAAATCTTCATTTACACTTCCTAAACGCTCCATAAAATGTGAACGAAATACTCCAATACGCTTTCCGCACACTTCAATGATTGACATTTAGAAACTCTTCATTTACACTTCTTAAACGCTCTATAAAATGTGAACAAAGCACTCCACAATATACTTCCCGCACACTTCAATGATTGACATTTAGAAACTCTTCATTTACACTTCCTACCATAAAATGTGAACGAAGCACTCCAATATACTTCCCGCACACTTCAATGATTGACATTTAGAAACTCTTCATTTACACTTCTTAAACGCTCCATAAAATGTGAACGAAATACTCCAATACGCTTCCCGTACATTCAATGATTGACATTTAGAAACTCTTCATTTACACTTCCTAAATGCTCCATAAAACGTAAACGAAATACTCCAATACGCTTCCCGCACACTTCAATGATTGATTGACTTAGAAACTCTTTATCCACATTTCTACACGCTTAAACTACATAAAACATGTATGAAATGCTTTTCATACACTTTAACAATTTAAAGAAATAATTTTAAGGACGTCAAAATTTCGTGTAAGCACACAAGGATCTGTTAGTTCGTTCGTTTATCATTACGCGACGTGCGATGTGCTATCTTTCTCGTATTTAAGTTTAGTTATGAAAATTATATAAAGTTTACAAAGAGTAGCAAATAAGATTAAAGATATACTTCAATTTAATTTCTGATCTCGATGCAGGAGCTTCAGATATTAAATTGATTTTTATAAGTCGGACAAGTAAATGTCTGGCGAATAAACGAAAATTATCCGTTTATTATATTGGGAGGATCCCGTTAGCCCACAAGCCCGATAGCACACAACCACACATATCGGCCGATGCTTAAGGTAACCAGCACAGTTGACCAATCAAAAGGTCCTAGTGTTCTAATTGACCAATTAGCAACACTCGTGCGCTATCGGGCTCGTGCGCTATCGGGTCTCGTCCTATTATATCTATTTAAAATGTAAAGTGCAATATTAACGGTACAGTATAAATATAGTAGAGTATAAATATTTAATTCGTATTCGCTAATAAGTTTGATGACATTTACGTTCTTTAAAAATTATATTAGATATTTTTAATTCATGTTTGTCATCGAAGAGTTTGATGACGCTCTGTTTGAAAGATATTTCGTTCACGCTTGTCGGAGAGTTTAATAATCATTCGTTAACGCTCTTCTAATACTTAATAGGCGCTTTCTTTACGTTCCGATGTCTCAATTTATGCCTTTTAGTAGCTTCATTTACGCTTCCGTCTCTCTTCCGTTACATTAGATTTAGGGCCATAGCACATAGCATGGCGTAATGGTCTTAAAAGTCTTAAGACGTAGACGTAAGTCAACGCACAAAGTAAGTAAATGATCTAATCATTTTTAAGTTTTTATTAATAAAGAATATTATAAAAAAAATTGCAACTAACTTAGAATATTATATATCACGTAATCAAAATAGATATTTTCATTTCACTATTATCATACTTGAAGAACGAATAAAAATTGCATTATTTAATTTCAGGATAATTATATATAATTATAATATTATTCTTTATTAATAAAAACTTAAAAATGATTAGATCATTTACTTACTTTCAATGCTTTTTCAATTCACGTATTGTCTATTTGTTGCACGACATTACGACATACGCCAAAGCTTGTGCGTTGACTTACGTCTACGTTTTAAGACTTTTGCTATGTGCTATGACCCTTAGGCTGATGGCAAAGAACTAGACGTGAGCGCTTACGTTTGTCGTAGTCGTGGACGTAAAGTAAAGGTCATTCTACAATGGCCGTAGTATAAGGTTGTAAGGCGTAAGACTCAAGAAATTGACCAATCATAGTCAAGTATTAAGAGAATACTCGACTGTGATTGGTCAATTTTTTGAGTCTTACGCCTTATAATCTTATGCTACAGCCATTGTAGAATGACCTTAAGGCAGAGAAAAATATACATGCTATTTACGTATACGTTTTTCTCTGTCTTACTGTACGTTCACGATTACGTTCTCTGCTATCAGCCTTACTCTTCAATTCCTGCTTTGTTAACGCTCGATTTACATTTTATTTTCGCCAGAGACGCGAACAAACTTTATAGGTGGAAGCACATAAAATTGCAGAAGCACATAACCATAAGCATATTACATAAGAAAATTGATTGGTTTATTTTCTTATGCATATATTTGTGGACCAATCAAATTCCTTATGCTTATGGTTATGCGCCTATGCAATATTATGTGCTTAAAGCTTATAGGTTTGTTCGCGTCGCATGCTTCAATGTACTCCAGAGAGCACTTGGATCACAAGTAAGATGGCGGTTAGAGCAGATGAGTTCTAGAGAGCCTATAATCAGAGTGGCGACATCAGAAGAGGTCCGCCATTTTTCATCGAAATTGTGCAAGGGAGAAAGAAATATGCAAGAGAGAGAAACAGATGTGCGAAAGAGAAAGAGACATATGCGGTCTTTGGCCGGTATTCATAGGCCGGTATTCATAGTCCGATCTTATATTTAAGATCGTCTTAAGTCTGCTTGGAGGTTGACTTAAGACCTCATTCAACCAATCAAATAGCTGCGTAGCATTTCAAACTCAAACTTAAGACGATCTCAAATATAAGATCGGACTATGGCCGGTATTCATAGTCCGATCTTACATTTGAGATCGTCTTAAGTTCGAGCTTGAAATGCTACGCAGCTATTTGATTGGTTGAATGAGGTCTTAAGTCAACCTCCAAGCAGACTTAAGACGATCTTAAATGTAAGATCCGACTATGAATACCGGCCTTTGTCTGTAACTCTGTCTGTCAGTGACTACGTTTACACGTCACTCTTATTAGGGTGCGATCCCATGGATTATATTTTTCGCGTAACGCGTTTTGCGTAACCAATCAGAGGCATTACGTTACGTTAAGTATAGATCGTAAATTTAACTCCGTACGTAAACTTAAACTTCAGTCAACGCAAAGTAAGATATGTCTTTACGTTATGATTTTTTCTGATTATTTCAAAAATAATCAACCATGATTGGTCAATTTGCCTATGACTTACGACTTACCATGGACGTAAGAAATACAGGACAGAGCATAAAGTACTCTTTTTGACGAGGGGAGTGAAGCTTGAGGGGTAAGGGGTTTATTGTCGCGGCCATCTTAGATGCCTCAGATGTAGCGTCTATTTTTACGTCGCACGGACGTAAATCGAATAAAATATGAGAGATTCCGTGAAATCATCTATCATCTGAAATCGCTATGTTATTCCGAATCATTTCTGAATATTAAGGAATTCAAAAATATCACACTCCGTGAAATTAATATCCGCCGCCATCTTACATGCCTCATATTCCGTTGCAGTAGATATTTCTTTTCCCTCACCCGTTGAGCTTTACCCCCGCAGCAATACACTCTGTCCTGTATTTCTTACGAAACACCTCCGATTAGACACAATTGGACAAACAGTACAATTGGACACAACTGGCTTTGATTGGCTAATCGTGCTTAATCGTGTTGGTTACCTTAGGCATCGGTCGATATGATTGGCTGTGTCTAATCGTACTGTGTCTAATCAAGCAATCCCCTTTCTTATGTCCATGCGACTTGCGATTCATTGTAGAACGGGCCTAAGTAGTGAATGGACCAATCAGGACCTAGTTTAACATATTAAACTCGAATTAACTCGAGTTGTGAAATCGGCCCTAGATATGTTCTTTTTAACTGAACTAGCTGCATAGAGAGAGAATTTATCTTTTTTCTTCCAATATCCCTAACAGCACACATGTCCGAAAGATGTCCAAAGGATATCCATAGGATATCGAGATATCCTATGGATATCCTTTGGACATCTTTCGGACATGTGTGCTGTTAGGGATAGAGCAAAAAAGATTTCTTCTTTTTTATTGGCACGAAACGAGGTAAATTCGTTTAAGGCCGCAGCACACACTTTTGCATAAGCGCATAACCATAAGCATAAGGAAATTGATTGGTCCCCAAGTATATGCATAAGAAAATGAACCAATCAATTTTCTTATGCTTATGGTTATGCGCTTATGCAAAAGTGTGTGCTGCGGCCTTTATACTGCCATTGGAAAGCAAAAGAGATAAACTAATGCAACCAGATAAAAAAAATAGATTTATTGATATATATATATATATATATATATATATATATATATATATAATATATATATGCACACATCATATATATCCATATATACATATCCATATATACATATACATATATACATATACATAATACACACACACACACACACATATATATATATATTCATATATGTACGTATATATTTCTATTGTAATAGCTAACCCAAGACGCGCGCAAACACAAGAGTCAGCCATTCGTTTTATCGCACCTATCATCTGTCATTTGCTCCCATACAGCACGAAAGCGTGATTCTGCCAGTTTATAAGGCATAAAACAGCAAACAAACACCAAAGTGCACACATTGATGCACATTATTGTCAGTGAGTCTTAGAACTTCGCACTTTGATCCTTTCACTTTTGTTCGACGTACCTTGGCACACGTAATTTTTCTTCATCCGGAACGCTAAATTAGGTGAGCTATAATAAATATTCTCGCGGATAGCATGGGAAATATTTTTCAATCGAATATACATTTTGCACGCCGGTATTGATGTAATAGTTTAATGTTAAGTATTATACATACAATATATATTAAAAAAATATATATATATACACACACACACGCATACATACATACATATGCGTGTGTGTATTTTTGTTAAAGAAAACTTTATACTTTATATACTTTATGTATAGAGAGAGAAATAAAAAATTGGTTTATATATGCTTGTAAATCTAGACAATAAAACACATAGAAACAAATATTTACAATCAATACATTGTATATTTTATGTTTTTCACAATTTTCATATCAATGTCAAATATTATATAACTTCAAATATTTTCTCAAAATAATGTTATTAGTTTTTTTAACCTCTATCAGTTTTATTCTTTTATAGTGCAATATAGATTTTTTTTCGTTTCAGATAATGTATTTGGATTATTTGGAAGATATTTGTAAATAGATTATATATTATTGTTGTAATAAGGTGATATTATAATAATAGTAATTCTTCCAGAAATTAACACTTATTAAACTTCCATTTAATTTGATGTCTGTTACATAACGCTTCATCTATGTTTCCAAGATAAACACATCCAAGATATATAATTGTAATTCAATAATTCAATTTCTAAAAATCTGAATTTATAATACAAGTTCAAATTTCGAAAATTTAAGCAATTCTAAAAAAAAGGAACAAGTTTTAAAAAAGTTACATAATTAATAACATTTATGATTATTATTAATGTCTTAAGGTTTGTGACATTAATAAATTTCAGAGAAAAATTAAAGCTTTGATATGTATTGTCACTTGTAAGAATTCAGTTTTGTATATTTCAGTCTCTGATATTTGGGTCATTATCAGCAACTGTCGCAATACAGAATGCAACAGTTGTTGATCATGGTTAGAGAATGAAACAAATTGAACAGATTTGAAAATGAATTATTAATAAAGTCACACTGAAAAGAAAGAATTTGCATTTTATTTACCACGCCTGGCTCTCATTCTGCTCAATTTCCTATTAGATAATGTTAATAAACTTAATCTATAGCCTATTTTTTAAATTAATTTAAATTTTAAAACTAAACTTGATTAAAGCTTTGAAGTTGATTAAAACTTATAGTATTTATTTCATCTAAATCATTCACATGAATAATATAATTTTTAATGTTATTTTTTTATACTCAAGAGTGTGTTAAAAAGCAGAAAATATATCCTATTTGTCTGCATCTAAGAAACAAGCTCTTTAGTAAATGTTATGTATAAAACCTGTATCTTATTTTATTTTTATCGTTTCGAGAAAATTTTACATCTTTTTCTCATATTTTATTATATATATAAATGTCTGTTTTTCTCTTTATTGTATACGATTCATTGTATATAATTTATCATCTGTCTTTCAAATGAATTTAAATGATGAGCCAATTGATACCTGAGCAATTGAATTGCCAATTTGTATGACAGCATTCAGGCATCAAAAAATTGTACATAACGCCATAATAATTTTTTCATCGTCAGGCAAGTTCTTATTCGCTTGTATAAATACTTGCACATATAGTTACTTATTATCAAAAGAAAGTATTTTGAAATTTCAAAGTTTTTCGATCACCATAATAATTATAAATATAATAGAATTGCTATAATTAAACTTAAAAATTAAAAAAATTTTAAGAGTTTTGTATGTGTGTATGTATGTATGTATGTGTGTGAATGTAATTTTATCTTATTAATTAAAAGATTGGTGAATGCTTTTGTTACAGGTAGAAAAAGTGAATATTTATGTTTTCTATAAAGTGTACAGTTTAATACTGTTTACTTATATCATCATGGGAGTGCTCGCCTCCCTAAAACAATCATCAGTGATACATCTTATGTTTGCTATTACATTTTTTACATCTGGTTTGATAATCAATTTCTTCCAATGCATTTTATATTTTGGACTAAGACCCTTTTCCAAGTACCTGTATCGCAAGATTAATTATTATCTCTGTTATTCCTTCTATTGTCGTAAGTTTATTTTATCTCTTGAATTAAAATATTTATTTCCAAGATATTAATGTTTTGAATTTTATTTTTATTAGAGTTAGTATTTATGGCAGAATGGTGGGCAGGATCAAATCTTATATTGTACATAGATAAAAAGGATTTTGACAAATATTTTGGCAATGAACATGGCTATCTTTTAATGAATCATAGTTATGAGACTGATTGGCTGATAGGTTGGCTACTATGTGATCGTGTGAAATTGCTAGGCGTAAGTATTCTCTCACGAAATGTATCTTTATTTACACATTGTTTAAAAAAAAAATATATCTTTATATATCTTAATTTTTATTTTTTAGAATTGCAAAGCATATGCTAAGAAATCGATACAATATATTCCGACGCTAGGATGGGCCTGGAAATTTGCCGAAAGCATCTTCCTTGAAAGAAGTTGGGAAAAAGACAAGGAAAACATTAAGAATCAAATTAAGGAATTAGTTGAATATCCTGACACGATGTGGGTATGTCTTTGTTTTTCCCTCTAAGTACAAATGTATTCGATGAATTATTTTAAATGCTGTTTAACAAATAATAAACACACATAATAGTAATAAATAATTTATAACATCTAACTATGATTTGATTATAGCTTCTACTTTATCCTGAGGGTACGCGCTTCACATCAAAAAAATTGGAAGCCAGTCAAAAATTTGCCATTGAAAAAGGTCTACCAGTATTAAAATATCACTTAACACCACGCACAAAAGGCTTTATTGCCAGCATTCCACATATGAGAGGCAAAGCAACAGCTATTTATGATATTCAAATAGCATTTAAACCATCTGATTCAATAAAACCGACTATGAAGAACCTCCTTTTAGGAAAACCGCTGATGGGACATATGTATGCCAAAAGAATTCCTATTGAACAAGTGCCAGAGGGAGACGAAGCTGCTGCTGAATGGTTGCATAAGCTTTATCAGCAAAAGGTAATGTATCAAAATGTGTGTATTTTGTATTATATTGAGTAGAAAAAATTTATTTCAGTAAAGATATACTCTTGTATGACATAGATAATACGATAAAAACATCTATTTTCTTTAATATACAGTATGTTTCCCATAAAGTGTTGCAAGTTTTTTCCGAAACTTGACGTTATACAAAAGAATATTTTAGACAAAATTTATAGGGTTTTTAGAAAGATACTTTATATAGTATACATGATATTTTATTATAGTAAACATGATAATTATAAAACGAGCGATAAGAGCCTAAAAACGCGGATGGTAATGCGTCAATTTTTTTTTTTTTTTTTCAAACATTAATTGTTCGCGAAAAAATTTTTTTAAGATGTGCACAAGGCATTTATACATATATTTTACTTGGTGTATATGCAAGTTATAGATTCTCTTGGTTTGAGACTTCTATAACACCCTCTTTAGAGATGTAGACAGGAAAAATATCGGGGCGAAGTCGCTGAATCGGGAATCGAACCCGAGTCTTTCGCTTGCCGGGCGACTGCTCTTACCACTGAGCTATTCAGCTCCACATCGACACTTCTCCTGTCAGTTTTTATTAATCTATGGAAATAATGAGAACACGATCTTTTTAGCTCGGAGTGTAGTTCTAAATAAATTGATAAAGAATACGGCTCTATGTATTTAACAACATGATAATTATGAAACGAGCGATAAGAGCCTAAAAACGCGGATGGTAATGCGTAATTTTTTTTTTTTTTTTTTTTTTTTTCAAACATTGTTCGCAAAAAAATTTTTTTAAGACGTGCACAAGGCATTTATATATATATATTTTATTTGGTGTATATGCCAAGTTATAGATTCTCTTGGTTTCAGACTTCTATATAACACCCTCTTTATCCTCCTGAAGAGATGTAGACAGGAAAAATATCGGGGCTTTCCAAAACACTATAATAAATACTTTATTATAGTGTTTTGGAAAGCTCTCAAGATAAGCTATAAGAATAGGTAAAAAAGGGAGGGTTCCATTTAAAAAAATGAGATGACCTTGAAATCTCTGAAGCGCCTCCACCTACAAAAAAATTATTAATAGCATATTACGGCCCTCTTGGTACTATACAACTTTTATAAATACAAAAGTTTTGTATATCTAAAAATAACGGAGATATTCCAGGTGGACAGAGTTATTGGTCCACCCTGTATATGTGTGGAGTTGAAGAATTTTGTGAGGTTATGAGAAATTTTTTTTTAATGAATTTACTTTAATATTTTCAACATAAATCGATTGCTCACAATATTTGACATAAAAAAGAGTAGCATGAATAAAAATTGAATATACAGAGTGTCTCATTTTAAAGGATCCATTCAAATATCTCAGAAACACTGTGTTAAGTCGAAAAATGTTTCAGACATAAATTGTATGGCTTGAAGGGAGACATAAAATGGTACCATTTGTTTGATCTTGGGTGGCGTTGTCAAGGTCAGAGCAAGGTAATGGTCACTTTGAATTTTTTAAATGGAATCCCCTATTTTTTATTATATATTATCGTATCTTACCTCGAGAGCTTTTCAAAACACTAATGAAGTATATCTTAAAATAATAATATAAGTAATCATAAAATAAGTATATCTTAAATTTTTCTTATATAAATTCTTGCAATATTTGACATAAAAAGTTATAAGAGTAGCATCGAAAATTGGATGTTTACAGTTTAAAATATTTTATAGTTTTAATTTTTTTAACACAATTTTTAAAAAATTATAAAATATCTCGAAAAATATTAATTTCGGTTATTTTGTCTCGATACTCTTATAAAAAAAGTAACAAGTACTCTTTTGTGAAAATAATAACAAATACAAACAACACCGAGGAATTTTACTTGCTCTTCCGAAGCTCTTCCGAAACTCTTTTAAATCTTTTCGATTGGTTCGAATCAACCGAGTAAAATTTCCCTCGATTACTTACGTTTTGGAGCGTAACTGCCATAGACTGCTTATAAGTGGCATGTCTTCTTGAGAGAAAAGGATAGCATAAATTTCTTTCTCTCTCTGACACACGCATGATGCAATTTCAAATTATTAAAGTCACGCATGCTGGTGCGCTGATACGTTCATTAAAAAAAGAAATATTAAATTCATGCTATTCTTTTCTCTCAGCAGGACACTCCAACTTCGAGCTTCACTATCTCAAGCAGGCTATGTTAATATGTCTATGCAAGAATCAATTGGTGTAAAAAAAACATAGTTGTTTTTTAAGAAAAATAAATTGCAGCAAGTATATATTTTTTCTTAAAAACAAATATGTTTTCTTTATACCAATTTATTCCTATTATTTTATGTATGTATTTAGATAAGAATCAAAAAGTGAATATTTCCTAAGATATTTCATAATTTATATAAAATTATGTCAAATTTAAAATATAAAATATATCCTCCCCATATACAATTTTTATATCTCATATATAGGGTATCCCATTTTAAAGGATCTACCAAATATCTCAAAAACACTGCGTTAAATCGAAAAATGTTTCAGACATAAGTTGTATGACTTGAAGGGAGACAAAAAGTTGGTTTTATTTTAAAAAACCTTAGATTTTTCTTTACACGATTTAAAAAAATTATTTTAGTTAAAATTCAATGTTATTAATTTTTTTTTTTTTTTCAAAACTCTAAATGCCTATAAATAGGTACGTGCGTATGATATAACTTCTGTGTATTAATGTTTTTTTTAAATTTAAGTGTATAATCGAATAATTTCGAATAATTATAGATTTTACAAATGGTAATCGCATATTATTGTACACGTTAATAAATCATTTAAAAGCATATCTAACTAAATATTTTAGGTGAAAGAGTCGCACATACAATTACAAATAAAGGAATTGTTTCTTTAAGTAAATAGTAGGTAGTGTAAGACTTTATAAGTTTATTGATAATGATATTAAGAAATAATGATTTATTAAATAAGTTTACATTAACTTGTTTAATATAATACAATAATGTTAGATAAACTTTACTTCATAGGATCGTATGGCAGAAAGTTTTTATAAGACGGGGGATTTTTTTGCCATGAGCGGTGTGCCTAGGACAGACTCGTTCATGTTAAAAAGGAGATATTATTCTCTCATTAACACTATATTCTGGGCGATAATTGTCCTTGTACCAATGCTATATTACCTTCTGAGGCTTCTTCTATCTGGAACCATCATCTATTTTCTGATTGGAATTGCAATTATCTTTTTATGTAAGTAATATCTATATTGATTTATATATCATTGTATTCAATTATTAGGTAAAACTTTAGAAAAAGACATCAGGGTCGAATTGTCTTAACCTTGACATATATTGTCAAGGTCCTGAGTAACATTCAGAAGATTGTAGCCGTTGCTCGTTTACTAAAAAGTTATTAACAAAATCGTATATGCAACATGCAACTATACGAATTCCTAAACAATGTTGATTTGACTTCTAAGAAGGTCAAAGAAAGTTATTTTAGCTTTCTATGTAAAGCGAGGTCCACCCCACACCATCTCTGAGTCGGTGCAAAACGAGGTCTATTATTGTATGATTCCACATGGGTTTGCAACTTTTCATGCGAAGCGAAGTCTACCTCATACCATCCCTGAGTCAGCGGAAAACGAGGTCTATTATTGTATGGTTCCATATGGATTTGCAACTTTCCATGCGAAGTGAGGTCTACCCCATACTACTTCTGAATCAGTGCAGTCTATAATTTCTCCCTTCGCATAATAGATCTTGTTTCGCACTGACTCAAGGGTGATGTGAAGTGGACACCGCTTTGCATAGAAAGTTAAAATAATCTTGACCTTCTTAGAAGTCAATTCAACATTGCTTAGGAATTTATATAATCGCATGTTGCATTCGTGGAAATTCTTTTGTTAATAACTTTTTAATACACAACGGCTAAAATCTTTCGAATGTTACTCAGGACAGTGATCTTAACAACATATGGCATGGCTAAGACGATTCGAGCCTGATGTCTTTTTCTAAAGTTTTAAAAGGTCATTTAAAATCAATGCAAAAAAAAAAAGATCAAATTTAAGCTCAACTAACTTTATGAAAAATAGTTGTGGAGTGATATTTAAGAAAGCATTTTAAAATTTAAAGCTTCAGCTTTTCAATGATTCAACGCACATTTTTCTATAAGAATTTCAGGCGCTACTAAAGCCTTGCAAAATTCAAGAATACATTTCAATTATGATGGCGTGTACGAGAAGAAATTTTTTTTTCGAAACAGTTTTAATTGCATCGTAAAATTTAACATTTCTTCCTTAAAATGTATTTTTTATTAACAATATTATAATTTTTTTACAAAGTTATGATGATTTGAAGTGAGTAGTGCATATTCAAATTTTTTTCTCTAAAAAAGATCATTTCAATGACCTTGATATATATTGCTAAGGTCACTATCCTGAGAAGTATCAAAAGACTTTAAGCGTCACTCATTGTTTTATTAAAAAGTTATTAACAAGAAAGTTTACATTAATTTACACATCATTATGATCACACATAAATTTTCATTTTTATAGAGGATGCGTTTTTAGATAATACGCACTTTGAATTTTGTAGTGTTCTATTGTGGTTCCGGAAATGTGTGATTTTGAAGAGATTTATTAAAATAAGATAGAAAAAATGTAAAAATAAGATTAGAAAAAATGAAACTAAGTTTTAATGATCTCGACTTTGATATACTTCAAGTTTGTTATAAAGTAAACACGTAATATAATAACGAGCTGAGATGAAATTTAAGTTTTAAATAAAAAAATAGGTTTGAGAGTTAAATTATATTTTCTAAAAGTGGAGCCCTTCGTAGAGAGAACAAAACTCACTGTGTCCATGGATGTATTTTGCAAGACGAAGCAAAATTCACTCTATTTCTAACTTTGAACTTCGCTTCGTTTTGCAAAGTATATGTACGAACACAGTGGCTTCCACTCCATCTCTACAGGAGGGTTTTCACTTTCTGAAGATACAACCTAACTCAAACCTATTTCTATTTAAAACTAAAATTTGGATTATGTTATATTGTCCAAATTATGCTTTGTGTTTATTGCACAAAATGGAAACTTTTTTCGGGGTGAGGATATGGAAAGAAGGGCAGAGTCTCTTACAAAAAATGTAAACAAATACAGCATATTGAACACTCTACACTTATTGTCAGCATGTACAATACGTGCACGCGTCTCGCGCCAGAGGATTTTTAATTCTATGCAATAAAAAAATGACATCTATCCAAAAATTATAGTATTTTATCGATAAAACAGATAGGTTGAGGGATCTCCTTAAGGGAATCCTTCAACCTATCTGTTTTACCGATAAAACACCAAAATTTTTGGGCAGGTGCCATTTTTTATTGTCTGTATAGAATTAAAAATCCTTTTCTACGGTTGAAGTATAAATGCGAACGGACAGGGCAAAACTGATTATATACTGAGAAAGAAAAAAAAGTATAAAATTATATATTTATTTATCGGCTTCTTAGATCAACATGGCGTCTAAAGCTATCACTTCATAAAGACATTAGCCTTGTATAAATGTTTTGTAACTTTTATGCATAAAACAATAGCATACCCAATAGCGAATTGCACAATAAAAACTTGTGGAACTGTGAAAATTGAGTTTAGTAGTCTAATTAATAAATGGTATGTGCCCAAAAATTTCGGTCCGTATGTACCTAAAATATCGGTACAGTAGAGTGGAAAAAGCAGTGTATCTTCTTTATAAATAACGTGATAAAGAGAGATATGGGATGAGGGCGCTGTAATCGTGTAAGAGTTCACCAGGGATCCTTTCAATGAGGGATCCCCTTAAGCTTTGAAATGCTTTCTTAAAGTGCACTTCTGAAAAGAACATATTTCCGATTGTTCTGAAATTTTTATATACTAATACATTTCGACGCGCTGATTACGAATATGACAATAAAAATTAACGACAAGATCATTTTTAAAGTCCAAATGAAGAAAAAAATAGCTTCTTTTTATATATTTTCTTAATTATTTTAATAAATTTTGATTTTAATACAAAAAGTTTCAAATAAAAGTTGTACCTCTCTTAAAAATGCAACTTTTATATTGTACACATTACTGTAAAAGTATTTTGTGAGAAAAATGCGTATTATATTTTGAATGTTCTTTCGATTGAGCATGTTTCTATAAATCTGCATGGGTTTGTAACTTCCCACGCAAGATTCACCCCCAAACCGAATTTTAATTTTTAATCATAAATAGGTTTAGGTTATATGGAAGTGGAGTCCCCTCGTATGAGAAGAACTCACTATATCCATGTACTTTCCAAAGGATAAGCTAAGATGATAACATACCCCTAAATAGTAGATGGGCTTAAAATTTTACGATTTTAAAATAGAAAGAAATTATGTTTTCCTCGTAAAATAGTGTTTTTAATAATAATATATAGAACATAAAAGTTACATTTTTAAGAAAGATATAACTTTTATTTGAAACTTTTTCTGTTAAAATCAATATTTATTAAAATAATGAAAAGAATATACAAAAAAACTTTATACAAAAAATTTTTCTTCATTTTGACCTTGATTAATTTTATTGTCATATTCATAATCAGCGCATCGAAATGCATTAGTATGTAAAACCCCACACAAATCTTATGGAAACGTGGTTTCAGTGAAATTCTCTGAAAAGTTGGATATGTTCTAATTTATGTTCTAATTTCTAATTAAAAATGAGCACGACTTAATATACGTGTATGTTGATATATTCGCGTGTATACGTGGGTGTGTGTTTTTGTATGTATATACAAGGTGTCCCGTTTTAATTATGCACTTTGATTAACATCGCAGAAAGTGATCGGCTGAAAAAATGTTTTAGACAAAAGTTGTAGGCTTCAGAGGGACATCTGATGATCACATTGAGTTGACCTTGAGTGAACGTGCCAAGGTCATATGGAGTTCAATTTTGTTTTTTTAAATAGAACTCCTCATTTTTTATTGTACATTCTTATAGCTCATTTTTTGATAGCTCCTTTTCATCATCTTATAGCTCGAGAACATTCCAAAACACTACAATAAAATATTTTTTTGTTAGTACTTTTCAAGATGAGGTTTGAAATAATTTCTTAATTTTACATAAACCATAAAATATTTTACCATCTGGTAAAATATTCATTTTTCGATGATATTATTTCAATACTTTTATACATAAAATAATAATAGCAATCAATTTAAGAAAAAAACAGTATTTTTTAAGAAAAAGATATGTAATTTGCAAATAACAGTTATATTTTTTTACAAACAACTGTTTTCTTTACACCAATTAATTTCTTTCATAATTTTAGGCATAAAAATATTGAGATGATATCATCAAAAAACGAATATTTTACGAGATATTTTGTAGTTTATGTAAAATTAAGAAATTATTTCAAGCCTCATAACTCGAAAAGTACTCAATGAAGAAATACTTTATTATAGTGTTTTGGAAAGCCCTCGAGATAAGCTGCAAGAATATGCAATGAAAAATAGGGAGCCATTTAAAAAAAAACAAAATTGGACTCCATATGATCCATCTTAACACATTTATTCAATATGATCAGATGTCTTCCTCCAAAGTCTACAACGTTTTTTCATCCGACCATTTTCTGCGATGTTCGGGAATGATAATCGGGATACACAATTAAATCGGAACACTCTGTACACACACACACACACACACACGAATATATCAACATACACGCACATTTTCACATATAATGTTGAATACATTTCCGTTTGTGAATCTTATTGTCTGTTTAAACATCTATAACAAAAAAATCTGTTCATTTCTAAAGATTATGCCCATTGGGACTTTTGATCAGGAGGTCATAAACTAAAATCATATCCAGCTCTTATACAATTTCACCGAAACCACTTTTCCATAAGATTTGTGCGGGGCCTTTTCAGAACAATCGAAGATGTGCTCTTTTCAGAAGTTCATTCCTTTCTTCAATATGGCTATTATTTTTCAAAAAAATAGATGAGTTTGAATTCGATCTTTTTTGCATTACTATTAAATGATTCTTTAATTTTGTTATGTGTGTATGAATAGTGTATTTAAAAAATTCAATTTAATTTGTAAATTTTTTCACTATAATAAAAACAAATTTGAATTTTTTAAATTGCAATTATTCGATTTGTTTGCTTAAAAAATTCCACAGCTTATAGCTAGTTTTTTCTTGATTTTTTTATCTCCTATGATCTTAAGAATTACGAAATATTTTGTGTTCATGAAAATAAAATGAATTACAGTTTATCTGCTAATGTACAAAACACTCGGAATGTCAGAAATAAGTAAGGCTTCATCATATGGTGCAGCGGATGCAAAAAAAGAGAAATAATTTTGAATCGCGAAAGATGACTCCTAAAAAGAAGTGTCAAAGCAAAAATCAGCAAGATTTTTAAGTAGTTTGAAGGAAAAAGGAAGAAGCTATAGAAGACAGAAATGTATACATTTGATTTATACTTCCATGTAATTCATTCAGTGACAAATTATTTGTATAGATTCAATATGTAACACATGTACAGACAAATTTATATGTATATTAAGTGCAAGTGCGTGTGTGTATGCGTATGCGTTTAGGGTGTTCAGTATATTTTATGTGAAGATAGAACGAGTTAATGAACCGAATAGACAAGTTCTCCTTTGTAATTTCTACAACAATAATGAAAAATTAATTTTAAAAAGTCAATCCGTGCAAATTGTTATCGCACACTTTATACAGGGTGTTCATTTTAAAACTTTTCACCTGTTTATTTTACAATTGACTACTTTTTGCGAAAAATGCCAAAAGACGTCAATTTTGTTTTCGAGGGGAACATTTAAATACATTAAATGCAACGAAACTTTTTCATTCCTTTCGTGGAGGTAGCTACGCCTTCAAAAATCTTAAATGGCAATAGGGGTCAAGTGATATATCATTTTAAAGGTCTTCTGATTCTCTGTACAAGATTTTGGATATTTTTTTTCTTTTTTTTTCATTTAAGTGAGTATTTCTCGAGAGATTGCACTTGTAAGTTTTAGGTATCAAAAATGTTTTACATAAAAAGATACAATTTGGAGTAAAATTTATTTATTTATTATAACAAATGTCGAAATGTTCTCCATTGTTTTCTAAACAATAATATAAACGATTTTCAAATTCTAAACGAACATTTTGAGAAAAGATTTTTCTGTGGGGGCACTTAAAATCCGTTGTTTATGAAATATCAGAAAATGTAAACGATTTGTGTCGAAGAATTGTACAATAATGGTATTCTTGTAGAAACTTTTCAAAATGTTGTTAGTTCAGAATTTGAGTATCGTTTATATTATTGTTGAGAAAACAATGGAGATTATTTTGAACACTTAATACTTGAAATAAATGACAAATAAATTGTACTCCAAAATGTATCTTTGTGTGTAAAACGTTTTTACGACACGTTCCAAGTGCAATTTCTCGAAAAATATTCACTTAAATAAAAAAAAAGGAAAGAGAGTTATACAGAGAATCAAAAGACCTTCAAAATGATGTATCACTTGACTCCTATTGCCACTTAAGATTTTTGAAGGGATAGCTACCCTGAAGGGAATGAAAAAATTTTGTTACATTTAATGTAAGTAATTAAATGTTCTCCTCGAAAGCAAAATTAACATCTTTTGATATTTTTCGCAAAAGACGTCAATATACAGGGTGTCAGATGTATATGTATCCAAAAGAAAGCTCTTGTAGCTTACCTTGAAAGCTCAAAACACTATAATAAAGTATTTTTTCATCGAGTATTTTTCGAGTTATGAAGCTTGAAATAATTTCTTAATTTTTACATAAATTATAAAATATTTAGTAAAATATTCATTTTTCGATTATCTTACCTTAATACTTTTATGTACAAAATAATGAGAAGAATCGAAAAAAAAATTATGTAATTGCAAATTATATTTTTTCTTCGAAACAATTATGTGTTTTCTTTATACCAATTGATTCCTCTCCTTTTTTTGTACATAAAAGTATTAAGGTAAGATAATCGAAAAATGAATATTTTACTAGATATTTTACGGTTTATGTAAAATTAAGAAATAATGTCAAGCCTCATAACTCGGAAAATACTTAATGGAAACTAACTTGATCGTAGTGTTTTGGAAAGCTCTCGAGAACTATAAGAATATGCAAAAGCACATAGAGTGTCCCATTTAAAAAGTTGGATGTGGCCTTCACGTGATCTTCAGGTGACTCTTCAATGTCGAACTGACACCATCTTATGTCCCTCTTCAAGCCATACAACTTTTGTCTGAAACATTTTTTTCTACAATCAAAATTAAAAAAGTTATGAGAGTGGAACTTTTAAAATGGGGCACCCTGTATATATATATATATATATATATATATATATATATATATATATATATATAAAAGATATATTACCATAATTGAATATTTCTTATTTTTTTTAAACTTGTTAAGGAGATAAACCACGATGTATACAGAACTTAATAAAATGTCCATATCAAGCGGTTTTTGTTTCTCTTGAAAAATACATTTTCTTGAAAAATACATTAAATGCATTTTCATGAAAAATGTTTAATATATAAAAGTCAAGTTTTAAGTGATGTATTACATAGTCAATATTGATATGACTTTGAATAACGTCGTCAAAATTACATAAAAATCATCTTGAAATTTTAAAATAAAAACTCCATTTTTTTTATTTTTCTGCAGTTTATTTCGAGAGTTTTTTAACGTTATATATAATAAACTATTTTTTTATTAAATACTTTCCTTCAGAGTTATGAGACTTGAAAGTTACAGTATCGATAATATTAGCCTAAAGTATATCGTGTGGAGATTGTGTCGGATTTGCATCTCTATTGTTTATTTTATGTATATCACATATACACAAAAACACAAAAAAATGTAAATTCATTCGTGTAATTTCCACGCAGTATACTTAAAGCTAATGGTGTATTGTAAGTTTCATAACTCTTTATAACGCTTTATAACTCGGAAAGCACTTATTATCCAATAAAAAAGTGGGTTTCCATTTCAAAATTTCAAATCTTTATTTAATAACGTTATTCAGGGTTATTAATATTATATAATATGCGTCGCTTAAAACTTCATAGCTTTTGTATGAAACATTTTTCACGAAAAAGAACATTGTATTTTTCGAAAAAAAAAACACCTAATACGGATAATCTGTTACACCGTATATATGTGTATGTATATGTATACAAACATATACAGGATGTCCCATTTTAATGTCCCGCTCCAAATAACTTTATTTTTAATTTTAGAAAAAGATGTTTCAGACAAAAGTTGTATGGTTTCTAGGGGGACATAAGATGGTGCCATTAGTTTGACCTTGAAGAGTCATATAAAGGGTACGTGAAAGTCATTTGGAATTTCTTAAATGGAACATCCTATATATTTTTGCATATTCTTGTAGCTCATCTCGAGAGCTTTTCAAAACACTATAAATAAACATTTTTCATCAAGTACTTTTCGAGTTATGAGGCTTGAAATCATTTCTTAATTTTACATAAACCATAAAATATCTTGTAAAATATGCATTTTTCGATTATCTTACCTTTTTATGTACAAAATAAAGAGAGGAATCAATTGGTGTAAAGAAAACATACAGTTGTTTTTAAGAAAAAATATGGAATTGTTAATTGCAAATTACATATTTTTTCTTAAAAACAACTGTATGTTTTCTTTACACCAATTGATTTCTTTCATTATTTTGTACATAAAAGTATTAAGGTAAGATAATCGAAAAATGAATATTTTACAAGATATTTTATGATTTATGTAAAATTAAGAAATGATTTCAAGCCTCAACTCGAAAAGTACTTGATGAAAAAATGTTTATTTATAGTGTTTTGGAAAGCTCTCGAGATGAGCTACAAGAATATGCAAAAATATATAGGGTGTTCCATTTAAGAAATTCAAAATGACCTTCACGTAACCTTCATATGACTCTTTAAGGTCAAACTAATGGCACCATCTTATGTCCCCCTAGAAACCATACAACTTTTGTCTGAAACATCTTTTTCTAAAATTAAAAATAAGAAAGTTATTTGGAACGGGACATTAAAATGGGACACCCTGTATATACAAATATGCATAATAAAAATATTATTAAGATCTTTTCGTTTTTCTAACACATATAATTTTTGGAAGTAATCACTATACTTACAATAGAATTTAGTTTGAACCATATAATTGAATATAAATGTGTGTGTGGTGCATGCCTTGATATGTGTATGTTATGATCTATCTCTTTTAGTTTAAAAAAGTATGTTCATTTATAGTGGAACATCTTGGGTACGATTTTGTGTGTTGTGTGTGTGTGTGTGTGTGTGCGCGCGCGTGTGCGCGCGCGTGTGCGTGCGTGCGTGCGTGCACGTACATAAGCAAGCTTTTTGTTTTACTTTATGATTCTGAGTCACTCTCGTAATTTCATTAGATCGACGAAATCTTGTTATCTGACATATGATACTAAATAATTTACATAAGTAATTTTATCTAATAAAAATTAATAAAATTTTGACATTTTTGTATTTTATTTTGATGAAAATTTAGATTGAGATTTTTTTTTAAAGTATCTAAGCTACTTGATGTATTATTATTTTAACAGAAAGATATTTCAAAAATCCATTAAAATTACTTTCATGAAAATAAAATATATATAAAATGCAAAAACTTTATTCCATAACTTTCCATGAATAATTTATTATTATTACGTATGCATATGCGGTTGATATTGTTATATAATATTTATATTCATTTTGCATTAACATTTTTTTAAATGTAACGGTCGTTATTATTGAACATTGCAAGTTCAATCCTCTGCTAAATATTTACCTTTACACATCCAGCCTCAAATGACTTGACTTTGACATATATTGTCAAGGTCGTTGCCCTGAGTAACATTCGAAAGATTTTAAGCATCGCTCGTTATTTATTAAAAAGTTATAAACAAAAGAAGTTTTGTAAGGTTCACAGAATTTTTGAACACCGTGTACAATAATAGACCTTTCGTATTGAAAGTTATAAAGGAATAAACGAATTGAAAAACATCTCAATTTCTTTGACCTTTACATATACGCTCGTAAACAAAATTATCGCATAGGTAATTTCATGTCAAATTTTCGCATAACTTCAAATAAGTATAACTCCGCCAAAAATGGTTGCATTTGAAAAAATTTTTTTTTCATTCTCAAGCTTAAATCCTCTATTTTAAAAATCATTTGTCAGATTTAGATTTTATCCTCCCTCTCTCTCGTCATCTACTGAAAAGTAAGGATGTGTTTCGTCTGTAAAAAATTGCATAATTTGACGCATTCTACGAGTGGAATAAATTTTTTTCGCAAATTTCATGATAGTCATAAAATATGGACTTTTATGTGTGAATGAAAAAAAAAAGAAGTTTCTGCGATTTTTTTTCGCGGAGTTACGATACATCAAAGTTACCTATAAATTTTTATTCATTGAAATTTATGAAAAAAATTTATTCCACCCCGTGAAATGCATCAAATTATGCAACTTTTTGGAGTCTAAACACGTCCTTACTTTTAAGGAGATGACGAGAGGGGGGAGGATAAATTCTAAATCTAACAAATGATTTTAAAATAGAGACTTTAAGCTTGAGAATGAAAAAAGAATTTTCAAATACAATAATTTTTGACGGAGTTATACTTACTTGAAGCTATGCGAAAATTTGACATGAAATTACCTATATGATAATTGTTTGGAGGAATGTATATCAATTATAATTGCAACTTTCCACGTGAAACGAGGTCCACCCCACACCATCTCTGAGTCAGTGCGAAGCGAGGTCTATTATTGTATACTTCCACATAGGTTTGCAATTTTCCACACAAAACGAGATCTACTTCATACCACCTCTAAATAATTTATTAGATATTTTTTATTAAAAAATAAATAATTAAAAACTAAATAATAAAATAACCGCGTATATGTAAAAAAAAAAAACATTACATTAAATGCACAAGATGTTTAAAGATTACGTGAAATTCGTGAAATTTTTTTTATTACTTTTTTTTGTTTATAACTTTTTAATAAACAACGAGCGAGGTCTAAAACCTTTTGAATGTCACTCAAGGCAGTGATCTTGACAATATATGTCAAGGTCAAGTCATTTGGGGCTGGATGTGTAAAGGTAAATATTTATCATATTTTCTTTCAATATTATATTTCCTACTAATTTTGTGAATTGTATAACATGTACTTATCAAATATTATGTATCTCGCATCTTGTATAATTCAAAAACTGTCATAACAAATGTTATTTGTTTATCAGTCTCAATTATTTCACATGTACATCAATTTATTAATTGATTTAATGTTCAAGTAATCCTATGGACTTTTTAATTTCGATCAAAATGGAATCATTTCAATCAAATTAGGATATCCTATTCCTAATTTAGGATTTCCTTTCGATCAATAGGATGTCCTATGGAAATCTTATGCAATGTGGATATATTGATGTCATTAATGAAAATATGAAATAATGGGTAAATATTTACCTTTACACAGGCCGCCCCAAATAATTTCCAATTAATTGATGTTGATCTCTTGATCTTTAAGAAACTTGAACTTTTCCGTTATTCGTTGTTTATTAAAAAAATATAAAAAAATGTTTCACAATTTATACATCCATTTTTCATATTGAAAGAATATATTCTTAGCTGAGGCAATATTCTTTCGCATTGAAAATACAAGGCAATATGGAGAAAACTTTACTTTGCTTGGAAAGTTGGAAACATGTAGAATCGTACGATAATAGACCTTATTTAGAAAAGTTGAAAGTCTATGTAAATTCGTGCGATTATTGCCTTATGTTTTCAGTGTGAAACGAGATCTGTTATCGTAAGATTCCACTATGGGTAAATATGTAAATAACATTTACATGCTTTGTTCTTTGTACATATGTTAGGATTATGATCTAGAATAATATTAAAAAGTTGTTATCATATTCATTTTTTGTTCAATGACATTTTTCTAATATTGTTATCATATTCATTTTCTAATATTGTTATCATATTCATTTTTTGTTCAATGACATTTTTATATAATTATAATCCCAAAATATATACAAGGTGTCCTAGAACTCGCGGACGCGGAATATACAACGTGATTGTTCGTTCCAAAAAGAGCAATTTCTTTAGATGCAATCTTCCATTTGTATACACATATTCGCTCTACAGGTAAGATTGTGTGTTGGATCATTTCTGGTGTGACTGTTGCTTTAAAACATTTAATCAATCCTTCCAAAAAAAATTTTTTTAATATTTGAGCAATAATTTTGGATCAAAATTTTTCATATAATGTTATCGAATCTATTTATTTTACTTTTAATCGTTGATATCAAATAGGAAATTCTTTTATTAAGTAGTATTGAAAATAACGATATTTAAATATTATGTATAATTCTTGTAAATTCTTTAGCAAAGTAATAAAATAATGTTATCGAATCTATTTATTTTACTTTTATACGTTGATATCAAATAGGAAATTCTTTTATTAAGTAGTATTGAAAATAACGATATTTAAATATTATGTATAATTCTTGTAAATTCTTTAGCAAAGTAATAAAATAAGGTATATAATCAAACGTCACACACGCTATGTGCTCGTCGCTCTGATTCATGCATAACCCAAAGCACTTATTTATTAACTTTTACTTATAAAATTACTCTCATTTAAAAAATAATGTTTAGACGCAATTTTGTCGGAGGAAAGTGTTGCGCTAAACTGCATTTATTACCAATGACCTTGGCATATGTCCCTAAGTGATATTCAAAAGACTTTAATTATTGCATGTTAATAAAATTATAAACAATTAAAAATAGTGACTAACCGATGGCATAACAGCAATGTAAACCTCGTTTTGCGTAGAATACCGAAAATCTATGTTAAATTATACAGGGTGAGGAAAAAGTATGGAAACCTTTAAATTTTTCGAAAACTATGCATTTTAGAAATATTTCAGATAAAAGTTGTAGGGTTTCAAGTAACGCATTATGTAGTAATATCAGCAGTATGACCTTGAACAGCACCCTCAAGGTCACAGAAATCAGTTCGAATTTTTTAAATGGAACCCCCTATTTTTTATTACACTTTCTTATAGCTTGTTTCAAGAGCTTTCCAAAAAACACTATATTAAAGTGTTTTTTCATTGAGTACTTTTCGAGTTATGAGGCTTGAAATCATTTCTTAATTTTACATAAACCATAAAATATTTAATAAAATATTCATTTTTTTATTATCTCACCTTTATACTTTTATGCATAAGATAATGTGAAGAATCAATTGGTGTAAAAAAAAAAACAGAGTTTTGAAGAAAAAATATTTTATTGTTTATGGTTTATGTAAAATTAAGAAATTATTTCGAGCCTTATAACTTGAAAAGTACTCACTGAAAAAATACTTTATTATAGTGTTTTGGAAAGTTCTTAAAACAAGCTACAAGAATATATAATAAAAAGTAGGGGGTTCCATTTAAAAAATTCAAAGTGATTTTTATGTGAACTTGACAGTGCTATTCAAGGTTATACTGATATTGCTACGTAATGCATTACTTGAAACCTTACAACTTTTGTCTGAAACATTTGTTTCTAAAATGCATAGTTTTCGAAAAATTTAGGGGTTTCCATACTTTTTTCCTCACCCTGTATAATAGATTGTGTAGTTTTGCACTGAAAGCAGAAAGCGCACGCGGGTGATGTGGAGTGAATCTCATTTCATATAAAAAGTTGAAAACCCATTCAGACTGCAATTTATGCTGCAAAATAAGTCCAATATAAGTTCATTGAACTTATTTTGTAAATAACTTTGTAATAAACAAGCGATGACTTTTTGCAAATTAATCGGGGACATCCTTGAAAACATATTTCAAGGTCATCGAAATTGGTGAGGTTGCCATATGCAGTTTTACCAATGTTATTTCTTTTGACACGACAACCACGCTATGTATCCGTGAATTCTGGGAACTTGTATATGAAAATCAAAGAAATTGAGATGTTTTTATATTAATATATTTATATCTCTATAACTTTTTAATAAACAACAAATGATAAGAAAGTCAATGATTTAAAGGTCAAGGTCGTCGTCAAAATTAATTCGAAATCATTTGAAGTAGGTAAAAGGTAAGTATTTATCAAAACTGTTTCCATGGGCATAATGACCTGAGATTTCGTTCAGCGAGCTCTATGTATAATATACCGGAGTGAGCCTTATTGCAAGGAAATAGTGAGCTTTCCAGCAAGGAAATATAAAGAGGTATTGTATTGCACAATTGTGTGAACACAATGTATGGATGGAATAATTTAATTTTTTACATAATCACAGCTATCTCGAGTATTTTAGCATCATGAAGGGATCACTGTATAAATGCTCAGGCAACCCTAAGAATAATTGCTGGTCAGCCATATCGTTTTCCTGCTTTAGGAGCACTAGGTGATCTTTCCTATTGAAATGACCTCGCTTGCGGATTTGATTAATTCATCTTTGTATAGTCAAGGTAAGTTGATTCGAGTAGTAATGGCCTCGCGGGCCTCTCATCGTGTAAAGTTGAAGAATAGAGAATGCTTTACAATGGATATTTTTGTAATTTATAGAAAATACTAACGCTGTTATATCGTACATCTTCAGTTATTTATTTCTTGTGCAGATGATTGATCCATATATTTGAATTAATAAGCTAGAGACTTCATTGATGGAATCCTTCTTCGAGCGTTATATAATGATTCATTTTTTTTGACGCTTCGAATCTGTTCAGCTTTCGGAAGAAGGGGAAGATTCAAATTTGCTTGTTTTTTGATGAAACAAATTTATTTAAAGGAGCTGAGTTTATTTACAAAATAGATTGTAACATTGCTGTAATGTAATTAAAATGTTCCATGATGTAGATATATTAATTTAATTAATTTATTTAAGAAAACTTATAATTAATATAAGTATTATGTCGAAATATAATCCTCCATAAGTTCTTAAATACAGTAGAATTAAGTTTATTAGGTAACCAATTTATTAAATAATAACTAATTTTGTAAATTTAGGCAACATGAAACATCCTCAGGATCATTCTGAATATGATGATAAATATCCACGATATTTGTAGGATATTTGTAGGATGTTAAAAAATATCATTTTATATATATATATATATATATATATATATATATATAATGAAAATTTAATATGCATATATGATTACTTCATGTTATGTAAAGTATTCAATATAATTTAGAAATTTTAAATATTACAATAAAATATAAATATCTCACAAATATCCACTGGATGTCTGTTAGATATCAGTTTTGTCTATTATATTAGGTTTCTAGAGGACATCTACATGTATTATTTGGGAATTAATTGGTAACATAATTAAAAGATGTAAGAATATATTATCTTTTTTACAACAAAATCTTCTCGATATTTATTTCTTTTGTTAAATCTTTCTAATCAGTCAAGTCTGTTCTAACAAATTTTACTAAGTGTCTGCAGTAAATTATTGTCAGCAGAAAGACTGCAGATTGTATATATTATATTTGATAATAATAACAAAATGTTAGTAGAAATACTACAAAATCTGCCGACATAATTTGATAGCAAGTTAGAAGCAGAAACTGAACAGGATTTGCATAGAATTAGTATAGCAAATTAGCAGTGAAAACCGAGTGGAATCTGCGCAATGCAGTTTGATGTCATTTGCCAGCAAAAATCGTAAGATCTGTGGAATGCAATTTGATATGAAATTGTCGACAGAAACCAAGCAAGATTTGCGAGCATAATTTGATGATAAATTGGCAACAAAATTTGCATATATTTAATTTGATAGTCCCTTTGCTATATGCGATATACTTTCTCGCAACCAAATTTCTGTCAGCAACAGATATAAAATCTGCAAATCACGGCTAATAAAAGATCAGAAGTAACTATTTTTATTACTTTAATTGCTAATCCTCGTACAAGCAGAATATGAGAGTTAGAGTATTAAATTAATTAGAATCAATAAACTAAATGGAAAATTATCCGTTTACTGTCTATTTAAAGCATAAAGCAAGAGTTTAATTCCCAAATTATGAAAATTTTTGTTAAAAATGTAAAACATGAAAAAATAAATTGTAATAAAAAAGATTCAAAGACAAAACTAAAAAAAAATCTCCCAGATAGCAAAGTCTGTAAAAAAATCATGCCAAGTGTCTTCTATCAATTAATGTTAGCAAAAAGGCTACAAATTTGGTACTGAAGCTGTTATTACGATTAAGTTGACAAAGTTGATATCAAAAATCGAGCAGAGCCTGCTCATAGAATCTAACGCAGATTGGCGCAGGATCTGCTAACATGACTTGATATCAGATTGTCGGCAGAAACTAAACAGGATCTGCGTGCGCGTAATTTGACTGCAGATTGATGTCAAAAGTGAAACAGGGTTTGTATGTGTTATCTGATGGCAAATTAACTACAATCTGCATTTGATTCGATAATTCCTTCGCTTACCACTATGTGATGTACTTTCTCGCAATCAAACTTCTGTCAGAAATATACAGGGTGTTTCATTTTAATCCGACCACCTAAATTTCTCGGAACCTAAGCAAGATAGAGAAAAATGTTTTAGACAAAAGTTGTATGGTTTCAAGGGGGACATAAGATGGTGTCATTAGTTTGATCTTGAAGAGCCACCTGAAGGACACGCGAAGGTCAGCTCCAACTTTTTAAATGGGACACCCTATATGCTTTTGCATATTCTTGTAGCTCATCTCAAGAGCTTTCCAAAACACTATAATTAAGTTAGTTTTCATTAAGTACTTTCCAAGTTATGAGGCTTGAAATCATTTTTTAATTTTACATAAACCGTAAAATATCTTGTAAAATATTCATTTTTCGATTATTTTACCTTAATACTTTTATGTACAAAATAATGAGAGGAATCAATTGGTGTAAACAAAAGACATAGTTATTTTTAAGAAAAAATATGTAATTGTTAATTGCAAATTACATATTTATTTTCGAAACAACTATGAGTTTTCTTTACACCAATTGATTCTTCTCATTATTTTGTACATAAAAGTATTAAGGTAAAATCATCGAAAAATGAATATTTTACAAGATATTTTACGGTTTATGTAAAATTAAAAAATGATTTCAAGCCTCATAATTTGGAAAGTACTTAATGAAAACTAACTTAATTATAGTGTTTTGGAAAGCTCTTGAGATGAGCTACAAGAATATGCAAAAGCATATAGGGTGTCCCATTTAAAAAGTTGGAGCTGATCTTCGCGTGTCCTTCAGGTGGCTCTTCAAGATCAAACTAATGACACCATCTTATGTCCCCCTTGAAACCATACAACTTTTGTCTAAAACATTTTTCTCTATCTTGCTTAGGTTTCGAGAAATTTAGGTGGTCGGATTAAAATGAAACACCCTGTATATAAAGTCGCGATTATTAATAAAGTCCAATTCCATAACTCACTTTAACTAAAGTTTAACTCGTTAAAGGAGGATTTACTAAAGTTTAACTCGTTAAAGGAGGATTTACATTGTGTCCAATGTCCGATATATGACGTCTGATTGGATACAGTGAGCTTTGGACGCAATGTAAATTGTCCTTTAATGAGCTAAACTTCGATTAGAATAAGTTGTGGAACTGGGCCTAAAAGATCAAAAATATAGTAGTAACTATTTCTATTATTTTAATTTCTGATATCTGATACAAGCAGGTGAGATTCAGAATATTAAACTGATTGGAATCAATAAGATAATTAAAAATTATTTACTGTCTATTTGAAGCTTAAAAGAATTTAATTCTAATAAAAATTATATCTCAAGTTTTATAATAATAATAATATATAAGTTAAATTTAATTACTTTCATTCATTTACTTTATTATTAATTTAATTAAATTGAACTAGTCTTTCACTATGTGAGATATAATTACGATATAAATAACATATATTACATATTATATGTTATATTAGAAGAAAATTGTAATTAACCGATAATAGTGTTATTATTAGCATCTGTAATAATCAATTTTATTGAATTTATATTACATATTTATATGAATGACCAGAAGCTACAGATTCTGCTCAGATTTTATTACATATTTATATGAATGACCAGAAGCTACAGATTCTGCTCAGATTTTGCAGATCGTGAGCCTGCGGATTGTATCATTGCGGACACAATGGATGCCAATCTGCTAGCAACTTTTGTGGAAATCTGTCGCCAATCTGCTGGCAAGTTGCGCGCCTTTTGCTTACCGGGCTGTTTTAATTTTTGCAAGAAATTTTCACGTTTCAAATTTACACGAAATTTTTCACTTCTGATTTCATAATTTAATGACTAACGATAAAAAAAAATCTTAATATGATGGAATTATTTGTAAGATTAAATTTCAGGTTTGTAGGTAATAGCTTCATGATGACGTTCTTGATAACCATCGATAGGGCCTGCGATGTAATTGATAATTTGAAGTTGTCCTTCTGCATCATAAAAACCATATTGGCCCTTGACGCTTCCGTCCTGAAGACGTTCTTCCATTTTAAATTGCCGATTTTTTCTACAGTAGAAATATATTAATCTTTTCAATAATTGTTTTTTCGAAATTTTTTATAAAACTTTTAATTCACAAACGATATGTTGATTCTTTGTGTATATAATAATAACATTATGTATATGTTAATAATTATAATATGGTAATAATTATATATAGGTTATCTCATTTTAACTTAGACTCCATAATATTTCGAAAACAATGCATTTTCAAAAAAAAATGTTGCAAATAAAAGTTGTAGGAGGGGGAAAAAGATAGGAATATTAATTCGATCTTGATTGCAGGTGCTAAGGTAATGAAAATCAAAAGTTGTGTCGATAAGAAAGTGTTGATAAGAAAATTTGTCGATAAGAATCGATTTCTCAATGTTTCACAATATTCCATGTATTAAATTGTAAGGGTAGTATAATCAAAAATTGAATAGATTACGAGATATTTTTAATTTAGTGATATTTTAAGTTTACAATTTTTATATAATAAGTTGATATAATTTTATATAGACTATAAAAGATCATAAAATATTTATTTATGCAGAATAATGGAAGATCAATTAGTATTTAAAAAAACACATAATTGTTCTTTAAAAAAGTACGTAATTGTTCTTTAAAAAAGTACGTAATTGCTCGTTGCAAATTCATATTTTTTTATATTTTTTCTTAAGGATTTCAATTATGTGTTCTCTGTACATTAATTAATTCCTCTTATTATATATTCTATACTTAAAGTATTGAGGTAAAATAATCAAAAAATAAATATTTTTACGAATTATTTTATAGTTTCTGTAAAATTATGTCAACCTAAAGTATAAAATATCTCGTAAACAATTCAATTTTTGATTAGTTTATCCTTATAAATTTTATTCGAAGATTCGATTTACATCGACAAATTAGGGTACTTTCATTTTAAAAAACTAGAACTTTACATGACCTAACCCAGTAAGCAAAATGTCAGCAGATTTGCAGCAGATTCGATCAGAATCTTATAAGAACCATAGCCATCTATATCCGCATTAAGCTTTTGACGACAGAATCTGTAAACAATAATCTAACAACATCGGTTAAACAGATTTTCGTAGAAACTGAGCAAAATCTTCGCACGCAATCTAGCAAATTGACAACAGAAACAAGATATGCTTATTTATTTATATTAATATATTTATATATTAATATTATTAAATATATTAATATAAATAATATTATTAATATACATATTATTAATATATTAATATATTCCCAGACAGCACACAAATATCCAAAGGATATCCATAAGACGAGCATTAAGGAAATTGAGGATATCCACAGATTATCCGTTTTATGTTCTTTGGACATTCAATGGACATCCGTGGTACATTTGTTTATGAAATTGGTGGACATACTTTAATCCCTAAATAATAATATAATTTATCTATTTCATATAAAATTTTACATAAAAATTTCATATAAAAATTTTATTTATAATTTATACTTGCATATTGCACTTTACATCTTAAATAGATAGTAAACGGATTATTTTTGTTTATTTGCTGAACATTTACTTGTCCAACTTATAAAATCAATTTAATATCTGAAACCCGTGCATTTAGATCAGAAATTAAATTGAACAGTATATTTTTAATCTTATTTGTTACTTTTTGCAAATTTTATACAGGGTGTCAGAAACATTTTTGCAGACCCGATGTGAAGGTAGATTGGCTCAAATTAAGAAGAAAGGTACTATACTATTTTGCGATATTCGCAATAATTAACGAAAAATTAATTAAAGAAAATCGGCCAATGCGCGTGGCTAGAAGTGCGTGGTGGTAAAGGCGGTCTTACTGTAACATAATGGCGGCGCGCGACGAAACGATAATTGGGGAGGGAAAGAGCAAAGTCTGTAGATGAACGACGGGAGGAAAAGGAAGGTTTTCGCATTCATATTTACACATTTAGCCCTAACATGGTGGCTGCTATCTTCCAAATGTTTAACCTAAGTTTTTTGTCAGAGCTGTTAATGTATTAATATATAAAAGAGGTTAAGGATAGACAAGAGTGTTTTAAAAAATTAATATAATTGAATTTACATTAAGAAGTGGTAAAATAAAAGAAAAGAAAATGTATTGAAAATCAAATAAACATAATAAATTGGGAGTAAAGGGGAAAAGAAACAAAGACGAAATCCTTGTTCTGCACGATTGTGACAATTTTTCACACAACAGCTTGGCATT
Organism: Camponotus floridanus; assembly: GCF_003227725.1. NCBI lineage: Eukaryota > Metazoa > Arthropoda > Insecta > Hymenoptera > Formicidae > Camponotus > Camponotus floridanus. The sequence continues at coordinate 315,523 of NW_020229224.1, read as the reverse complement.
ATTACATGTATTTTTTAATACTACTAGTACTATATATCAATTCCACCTTCCACTTTTACTACTACTCACTCACTCTTCTCGTACAACACACACTCACACATACTTCGTAGTTCCAAAATGGCGCTCATGCGAAGATCTTCCTTCCCCTCCCGTTCATCAGTTCGTCTACAGACTTTGGAGAGGAGCGATAAGTGTGTAGGCGCGCGACGAAGGCTCTTCCCCTCCCCAATCACTGCTTTACCGCGCGCCGCCATTATGTTACAATGAGACCGCCTTCACCGCCACGCACTTCTAGCCACGCGCATTGGCCGATCTTCTTTCATTAATTTTTCGTTAATTATTGCGAATATCGCAAAATAGTATAGTACCTTCCTTCTTAATTTGAGCCAATCTACCTTCATACTTCGGGACTGCAAAAATATTCCTGACACCCTATATAATTCTCATAACTTAAAACTTAACTTACTTACGAGAAAGATAGCGCATCGCATGTCGCGTAGCGGTAAACGAATAAACTAATACATCCTTGCGTGCTCGCGCGAAACTTTAACCTCCAAGACCGGACATCTTGTGGACGTCCAATATTGGTCGTTAACAGATGTCTTAAATCGGATGTACGATGAACGTTTATTTTATGTCCATGGGATGTGCGGACGTAAAATAGACATAAAATGAATGTCCATAGGATGTCTTGTGCTGTCTGGGTTTATATTTATTTATTTATATTAATGTTGTATAAATGCAATAAAATTGATTATTACAGATGCTAAATAAGAATATTATCGATAAGTTATCGGTTAATTACAATTTTTTTCTAACAACATATAACGTAATACAGGGTGACCCATTTTAACTTAGGCAGCCAAATAACTCGAAAACCAAACCCAGGAGAGAAAAATGTTTCAGACAAAAGTTGTTTGGTTTCGAGGGGGCCATAAGATGGTACCATTGGTTTGACCTTGAAGAGTCATTTGAAAGTCACGTGAAGGTCACCTCAATTTTTTTAAATGGCACCCCCTATTTTTTATTAGATATTCTTGTAGCTGACCTCGAGAGCTTTCCAAAACACTATAATAAAATATTTTTTTATTGAGTATTTTTCGAGTTATGAGGCTTGAATAATTTCTTAATTCTACATAAATCATAAAATATCTAGTGAAATATTCATTTTTCGATTATTTTACCTTAATACTTTTATGCACAAAATAATGTGAAAAATCGATTGGTGTAAAGAAAACATATAGTTATTTTTAAGAAAAAATATGTAATTAGCAATTAACAATTACATATTTTTTCTTTGAAACAACTATGTGTTTTTTTTACACCAATTGATTTCTCTCATTATTTTGTACATAAAAGTATTAAGGCAAGATAATCGAGAAATGAATATTTTACTAGATATATTATGGTTTATGTAAAATTAAGAAATGATTTCCAGCCTCATAACTCGAAAAGTACTCTATGAAAAAATATTTTATTATAGTGTTTTGGAAAGCTCTCGAGGTCAGCTATAAGAATATGTAATAAAAAATAGGGAGTGCCATTTAAAAAAATTGAGGTAACCTTCACGTGACCTTCAAATGACTCTTCAAGGTCAAACCAATGATACCATCTTATAGCCCCCTCGAAACCAAACAACTTTTGTCTGAAACATTTTTCTCTCCTGGGTTTGGTTTTCGAGTTATTTGGCTGCCTAAGTTAAAATGGGTCACCCTGTATATAGGGTGTATCTGAAATAATGCACTAAACTTTAGGAGCATATTCTAGAGGTCAAAATAAGACTTTTTCTTATGAACATGGATCTGCAAATGAACCCCTCTCTGAGCTAAAATTCGAAAATGTGTGAAATTGACCAAACATCCGCAACGCAAATTTATTTATCTCTCAAGAGAGGGTGATAGGTAACATCAAAACCGAAGTCAAATAATAAGGCAATACATAATAGCCAATTTTCAATTTTTTCCTCAAACTTTAGGGGTCTCTAGCTTGAAGGGGAGTTCATTTGCGGATTTATGTTTATAGGGGAAAAAAGTCTTATTTTGACCTTTAGAATACGCGTCTAAAGTTTAGTGCATCATTTCAGATACACTCTGTATATTATATCGTAATTATATCTCTCGATAATGAAGAATTAATTAATTTAATGAAATTAGTAAAAAATAAATGATAAAAGTAAATTTAATTTAATTTATAAAACTTGAAATATAATTTAGAATTAAATTCTTGTTTTATGCTTCAAATAGGCAGTAAATGAATAATTTCCCATTTATTCTGTTGATTCCAATTAGTTTAATGTTCTGAATCTCATCTGTTTGTATCAGATATCAGAAATTAAAGTGATAGAAATAGTTATTATATTTTTAATCTTTTATTAATAATCAAGACTTTATATATATTTTTGACAGAAATTTGATTGCGAGAAAATACATCACATAGCGATAAGCGAAGGAACTATCGAATCATGTAAACCTTGTTACACTTCTGCCATCTACTACTAGAAATCTACTACTAGAAATTATGCGCAAATCTAGTTGAATATGATATTGCATCGCGCAGATCTTGAGTTTTGCTGCCAATTTGCTGTAATAATTATGTGCCAACTATGCTCGGTTTTTGCTAGTGTTCTGCTAAATTATATCAGCAGATTGTGTAACATTTCTGCTAACATTATGTTATTGTTATCTGATAAAACAAGTTTTGCATATAATCTGCAATCTTTGTGCTGACATTAATTTGTAACAAGTACTTGGCAAAATTTGTTAGAACAGATTCAACTGACTGGGTAATACTTACACCCCCCCAAGATTAAACTAATATTCCCATCTTTTTTCCCCCTCCAAACCCTATAACTTTTATTTGAAAAATTGTTTGGAAATGTATTGCTTTCGATGTTCCGATATTAAAGTAAGACATCCTGTGTGTGTGTGTGTGTGTGTGTGTGTGTGTGTGTGTATGGAAATATATATATATATATATATATATATATATATATATACAGGGTGGGGCATTTATCTTGAGACAAGATAATATCTCGATTGGAATCGATTATTTTGAAAAAAGTTTTAGACAAAAGTTTAGACAAATATTCATTTTTCGATTATTTTACCTTAATACTTTTATGTACAAAATAATGAGAAAAATCAATTGGTGTAAAGAAAACTCATAGTTGTTTCGAAAAAAAAAATGTAATTTGCAATTAACAATTACATATTTTTTCTTAAAAATAACTATGTCTTTTCTTTACACCAATTGATTCCTCTCATTATTTTGTATGGTTTCAAGGGGGACATAAGATGGTGTTATTAGTTTGATCTTGAAGAGCCACCTGAAGGACACGCGAAGGTCAGCTCCAACTTTTTAAATGGGACACCCTATATGCTTTTGCATATTCTTGTAGCTCATCTCAAGAGCTTTCCAAAACACTATAATTAAGTTAGTTTTCATTAAGTACTTTCCAAATTATGAGGCTTGAAATCATTTTTTAATTTTACATAAACCGTAAAATATCTTGTAAAATATTCATTTTTCGATTATTTTACCTTAATACTTTTATGTACAAAATAATGAGAAAAATCAATTGGTGTAAAGAAAACTCATAGTTGTTTCGAAAAAAAAAATGTAATTTGCAATTAACAATTACATATTTTTTCTTAAAAATAACTATGTCTTTTCTTTACACCAATTGATTCCTCTCATTATTTTGTACATAAAAGTATTAGGATAAAATAATCGAAAAATGAATATTTTACAAGATATTTTACGGTTTATGTAAAATTAAAAAATGATTTCAAGCCTCATAACTTGGAAAGTACTTAATGAAAACTAACTTAATTATAGTGTTTTGGAAAGCTCTTGAGATGAGCTACAAGAATATGCAAAAGCATATAGGATGTCCCATTTAAAAAGTTGGAGCTGACCTTCGCGTGTCCTTCAGGTGGCTCTTCAAGATCAAACTAATGACACCATTTTATGTCCCCCTTGAAACCATACAACTTTTGTCTAAAACTTTTTACAAAATAATCGACTCCAATCGAGATATTATCTTGTCTCAAGATAAATGCCCCACCCTGTATATATATATATATATACCCAGCAAACCAAAATATTGCAGCAACATTGCTGCAATGTTGTAATATTGCTGCAATATTCTGTGTTTGCTATATATATATATATATATATATATATATATATATTTATATATTTATATTTATTTATTTATTTATTTATTTACCCGCTTCCTGTATCGAAACCAAATATATAAGTTCCTGATCCTCGATGATTTCTTATTTGAAAATCTATTCGATTTCTATCTGATAGTTGCTCCGTTGCTCGTTTAGACATTGCATGATAAATTGTTGTTGGCAATGCAAGTTCTTTGTTCATATTATTGTTATGCATTGGTAACATGATTGCAAGTGAAGAGAATTTCAAAAATAGCTGGAACATAAAAAATATACAAGAACATATGTATACAACGTTAATCAAGATTTTAATAGTATATTTATAAAAATTGGCAATTGAGAAAAAATTTTATTAATACTTAAAGCAATTTTATTAATACTTATAGCAAAATCTTAATAAAGATTGTTTGTTGCAGTATAATGTAAAAGTAACAAATAATATAACTAAAAATTAAATCAAAATTGGCAATTAGAGCCACAGTACGGTATTTGGAGCACAAAGAAGAAACAACATTTCCTTCTTTCTAATTACTCATATATTATTCATTACTCATATATATTTTAAATTGAATATTATTACATTAACAAAAACGAATGTTTCAGATCTTTTGATTTATCTTCGACGCAATATTAATAATACGCATTACAGAATGTTACGGTGATGTATTAAATTATAAAATTATCTGTCTCCATTAATGCTAAATTGTATCTCGCAGATATTTAGTAAATATATTGTTCCGATTAAGTCTTCCCATTATTGTATATATAATGTGCCAATATGTTAAGTCCTACCCAGTGAGCATTATTGAGAGGAAGAAGTCTTTAAGAGGACTTTTTGAAGACTTCATTAATTTTTTTTTTAAATGACATCAATAAGTTATCTTTTTGTAAGATGTCTTTCAAAAAAGCTCTTTATGATGTCTACTTATAGATGTCTTTAGAGTTCATTTACTAGAAACACTTTAAAGACATCTACACTGAGAAAACGTTTGATTATACTAACAAGACGTATATGATTGAAGGCATTTTGGTTAAATCAAACAAGAATTTCTAGTTATCATGATAAGACTCGATTTTTTATAACTAGAACGTTTAATAGATTTTATTATAAGAATTTGGTTAGTATTTTCTGTAAGATCTGTTGGATCTGTAAGATTTCTTGTTACATTAATTTCTTTGTTTGCCGCTAGGCGGCGAGCCACTCTTAACTTAACTCGTATTCAATATTTGCCATGAAATGTATATAAAGAACTAGTATTAACATTAAATCCAAAGGATATTTTTTTTCTCTTACGAACAGTAGTGTCAGAAAGAGGACGCTAGCTCTCTGATTGTGTGTGTTTGAGCTGCATCTTCTTCTTGCATCACTGTTTATCAGTTTAATTTCTAACAAACTGAATTTAAAATAAATAATTCTATAAAAACCTAACCTAACCTATAAAGAAAGTCTTAATGGTAACATTTTCTTAACATCTATAATAAGTCAGATTGAAGTATTCTTTTAGATGTTCTGTATGTGGTCTTCTTTTCCTCTAAAATCGACGCATTAGAGGACTTATTGATATCATAATATTATTATCTAGATAGAGTTGTCGGGTGTCTAACTCTTGAATCCGAGTGCTTTAAGAACTCTTTTTGATAACTTATTGCTCACTGGGTAATAAATCAGATTCTTTTTACAAATTGATAATAGTATGCCATTGTAAAAAATTCGAAATTTTTAAATAAATTAAATTTCGAATCTTTTATAAAATCAATACGCATATAATTTATTTCATTTATTCATTTTACTTAAACAATTTTATATCCCCTAAAAAAACCTTAAAGGTAAAAAAAATAAATAAAATATATATTACTATAAAGGTAAAAAAAATACAAATACGTAAAAAAAATAAAAAAATCTAAAAGAGTGATAAAAATAAAATATTTAAAACCCAATATGAGATCAATACTATTAGTCAAGTACAATAAATTGTGTGATATTAATTCGATACTAAATGAGTTAAGATTACTTTAATTCCTAAAGCATTTTTTATATGACGTATATAATTTAAAAAAGTTTTACACAAATTCTAAATCGCATAAATGATCTTTAGGTCGAAGTAAGATATGAAAACTTGGCGTGCCTCGTATTTAAATCATATAGTTTAAAACAGGCAAAAGCTAGATTTTTGATGGGCTCAATGTAAAATTTAAAATTACACTATGGACCGTGCACGCGCGTAGCTAAATTTCGAACTTATATATCTTGTCTCCTCTGTATTACTTGGAAATCATCACATAGAGAGGCAAGTGGAATCTCTTTTTTTATGAGTTTTTTTATTTTCTCTGCAAATAAAGTTTAATTGTTGTAAGTCTGATTGAAAAGTTTCGTAGGTCATTTCTGGCCCACAGGCTGCCTGTTGCATATTCGTAAAGCTTATTTTATAAAAATGTAAATTGTACTTACTAAATGAAAGGATTAACAAATATATGTTGTATATATGTATATTGCATAATCAAATTTTTTATTTTATTCATATCTTACTTCGACCTGAAGGTCATTTATGCGATTTAGAATTTGCGTAAAACCTTTTTAAATTATATACATCATATAAAAAATGCTTTAGGAATTAAAGTAATCTTAATTCATTTAGTATCGATTACGAATTAATATCACATAATTTATTGTACTTGGCTAATAGTATTGATCTCATATAGGTTTTTAAATATTTTATTTTTATCACTTTTAGATTTTTTGATTTTTTTTATGTACTTGGTTTTTTTTTTACCTTTATAAGGTTTTTTTAAGGATCACTACTTTTTGTAAAAATTTATATTTCTACAAAAAAATATGTTAAGTTTTTTAAAGATATTTTTTTATGTACTTGACGTATTTTATTTTACCGTTATAAGGTTGTTTCTAGAGGGATATCACCACCTTTTTGTAAAAATTTATATTATTTCTGCAAAAAATAAATACGCATTTTTTAAAATCTTTACTAAGGGTACGTCGCGCATTTTTACAAGGTTTTATTTTCTAGATAGATATTAGAGTTCACTCTGAAGGGGTGATTTTTGAATATTATAATACGATAAATTAGTCTCTTTAGAAGTGTTATCTAACGGCACAGTTTTTATGTTTTTGTGATACTATTTTCGAGATAGCTTTTACCCCCAAGAGGTTTTTGAAAATTGTTATGCGATAAATTAATCTCACACGTATACACACATATACACATATCACACGTATGCACACACATGTAGATAAATGGTTTTGCTTTTTAAAGCATTTTTGCACATTAAAGCGAATAATCATATTTGCGTGGTATGAACGCAGCTTGAGGGACAAAATCGCTTTGAATGTGTGCGTGCGAAGATCATATTTGCACGGTATGAACGCAGCTTGAGAGACAAAATCGCTTTGAGTGTGTGCGTGCGAAGATACGTTCATGAGTCTGAACCTTATGATGGAAAGTGAAAAATGTCACAATTCTGACATGCGATTATCATTTCTCGGGATTGACTGCACTTATTTTATTCAAACTGGTCACAACCGAAAGCTTGTATTCACATTATATAAGAAAAATGCCTTAGAGCCTAAGAAAAATGCGTTAGATTTTTAATTACGGATTTAGTTTCTGAAATATTTCAATCAAAAGTTTATGTGACGTCATTTAACGTAAAATTCCGGATAAGCTATTTGGTATCGCCGCGTCGAGAACAGTGACTCTCAATGCTCGGATCCAATTTTTTAAATCAGTTTTTTATATACTTAGCGTCGCGACGCTACCGCATGAATGATTCTGAACTAATTTTATGTGGAATATAACTATCCAGGTAGCAAGCACACGTCATTTTGACGTTTCAAATTGGTCATTTATTGACTTTTTAACGTCACGAGTTGACATTTTTATGACGTAAAAGTGATAGTCTAATGTCACAGATTCTTGACGTCATGACATGTATCACATTTTGACGTCATAAAATATACCATATTTTGACGTTTTTTTCTTGGCATAATAATATATTTAATAGCGTTATTAAAGAAAGCAGATTAACTGATTCGAGCGCATCATTGAACAATTACAGCCTTCTATTCTTTAGAAGAATCTCGAATTGATTAAACTGCTTTATTCGAAAACGCTGAAAAATATGGTAAGAAAATAGGTCAAAAGTTTTATATTTGTTATTATTATTTTATTTAAACATAAAAAACTTACTTCTAATATCATAAAATTTTAACAAATAATGTTTTTCTGCGTTTTATAAAAATATATTTTGCTAATCAACTGTATTATAAAAAATGTGTATATTTCTTGACACTTTAATTACACTCGATTGATATAGCTAGTATTTTCATTGCGCACTAATTTAATGAACACTTGAGTGTTAAATAACATAAGTCGTGCACAGATAAACGCATGCTTCGAAAAAAAAATTGTTAAAATCTGATCGTGAAAGTCATGTTATATAAAAAATTTTAAAAAGATTTTTTTATGGAATCAATGTACTAACTAATCACATTAATAATAAAATAATCGTCAGTTCATGATTGAAGTATGACGTATGTCAAAATAATTTTATATCAAGATGTCAATATAAAGTCATGTAACAAATCAGTCATTTTGATGACGTCATTTATATGAGCAAAAATGACCAGTTTGGAACATCAAAGTGACGTGTGCTTGCTACCTGGGTAATAACAATATATAACATCTATTATATTACATGTTACATTTATGAATGTATCGAAATGAATATATGAAATTACAATTAACATTGAGTTACCGACACATTAATGTATGTTATTTTTAACATTGCGTTTTATTGCTTCTATATAACATTAATGTGATAGTGTTTACTGAGAAATAAATTTGGAATAGGCAATAACAATTGCAGTTGAGCGCAAAAATAAGTAAATTAACTATATAATTAATTATAAATAATTATATTAATGCAACAATTATTAATTATATTAATAATATATAACAATAATTATATTAATAAAGTAATTAAATTAATTAAATCATTAAATATAAATATTGTGAGTCATTGACTAGCTCCATTTAAATTCCTTAAATATCGTTTCCGATATCTTCTCTAATAGTATATAATAAAATTTTTGCAAGATTATTATTAATAATTTTTGATGGATTTATCGATTCAAGCATGTTTATATCGTTTGATCTTATCATTAGCATAAGTTTTGTTTTTAGTATACATTTTTATTTTTAACTATATATCATTTTGATCAAATCTGTGTTTGCTTCTTTAATTTATGATCTTTTAGATTTAATTTTTTAGAGAGAGTGTTGTGATAAAGTTGCCGTTTTTTATATATTTTGATTAAAAAAGGGGAATGTAATGTCCTCTGTAAATATTGTAATTATGATATGTGTGCTGAGTTATGTTAGATTATAATGTCATAATATAATTTAATAATAGAAAGAGTCATACATTTTTAACTAACATTTCATCACAACACTCTCTCTTAAGTGACAATTAGATATTTGAATTCACGCACACGCTGAAGTCTGTTCCGAAAAATAATCATCATGGGAAACCCAGCTGTGAAAAAGCGGAACAGAATAATTCCGATTGGTTAGGTCCCCACCATTCCACCTTTCTGATTCCGTTTACTGATTATTCCGACGTTCATGGGACGGTACCCTCAATTTTGCTGGTGGAAACGTTCTTTCTTGCTATTAACAAAACGTAAACAAAGTTCTCTCAACAAATGTAATCTCTTTTCAAAATAATATTAATAGAATATATGTATTTATAAACTTTGCTTTGTCTTGTAAAGTACATGCTGAGACACCTCATGTTCCGCTCCCCCTACGGGGAGGCTCCACTTTCGAAAGATATAACCTAACCTAATCCGTGTCTAAAGTGTGAAATATACCTGGCTTCGCATAGAAAGTTACAAACTTATATAAACCATATGAACCATGTAAAACGAAATGTCATATATCAAGGTGTGTGAATTAATTCGGTCCGTTTTTTTCTTCCAAAAAAAGACTTTAGTGTGAAAAAACATGAAAAAGTACACTAATCAAAGTATAGTCAAATCAAAGATATAATCAAAGTGCTATCGTTTGCTATTATTTTATCCCATCTGTATGGCAGTTGTTGTATTCCGTGATGGAAAAACGATTCGTCCTTCGAAGCTTCCATTCATTGAGCCATTTCTCTATTTCTTCATAATTGTTGAAGTGTTGATCCGAAAGCCCGTGTGCCATCGATCTGAACAAGTGATAATCGGATGGAGCAATGTCTGAATACGGCGGGTGAGGTAAAACGTCCCAGCCAAGTGCTTCCAAAGTGGCCTTCACAATCTTTCCAACATGTGGCCGAACGTTATCGTGCTGGAAGATCACTGTGTCGTGTCTCTGTGCATATTCCGGCCCTTTATTCTTCAATGCGTTGTTTAAAATCAATGTTGTTGGTAAAGTTCGGCAGTGATGGTTTGGCTTTGTTTTAATAGCTCATGATGCACCACACCCTTCTGGTCCTACCATATACAGAGCATTACTTTCTTGCTGTGAATATTCCGCTTCGATGTGGATGGTTTTCCTGGGTCGCAAATGGATTTCCTTCGTTTGGGATTATCAAAATATATCAATTTTTCGTCTCCAGTTCACAATACGATGCGAAAAACCTTTTCTTTTTTGCCTGGCAAGCAAGATTTCAGACATGGCTTTCCGCCTCTCGATGTCTCTTTCTTTCAGTTCGTATGGCACCCATCTTCCTTTTTTGTAAATCTTTCCCATGGCTGCCAAACGCACAGAAATTGTTGATCGATCAACATTCAACAATTATGCGAGCTCATGTTGCGATTGATATGAATCTTCATCGATTAGCGCCTGCAATTCCTCGTCCTCGAACTTCTTCGACTTGGAGATTTGTCATCGACACTGAAATCATCACTTTTGAAACGTCGAAACCATTCTCTGCATGATTAATCGATGGGAGCACTTTCATCATAAGATTCTACGAGCATTCGATGAGTTTCAGCGGCTGATTTCTTCAAATGAAAACAGAAAATGAGAACTTCCCGGAAATGATGCTTTTTGGGCTCGAATTTCGACATTTTCGAATCAGATAAACACGATGTAATTGTTACAAACTCAAACGTTTATTAACTGAATATTATTGCCAGATGTCAATACTAAACCATAAAGCCTTTTGCAGACATTAGAAATTAGAAAATTACATAGTACAGCAATTAACCGTCAGATGGACCGAATTGATTCACACACCTAATAATTTGTCGTATAATAACAATTTTCAAAAATCATTTCTTGTAAATCAAAACAAATTTCAAAAACCCTTGAGGATGAAAAACAATATCTCGAAAATGCGTCACAGAAATATGAGACTCTTACTCCGTTAGATAAGGTTTTTACAAAAGACTTATTTACCGTATAATATAATAATTTTTAAAAACTCCTTGGAGGTGAAAACTAAAATATTTCAGAAACGGTATACTATAAAATCTATGGTGTTGGATAAGACGTGTAAAAAGTGTTAATTTACCGTATAATAATAATTTTTAAAAACCACCCCTTGCCCAGATAGCCAAATGCAATGAGGTTGCTGTCATGTTGCCAATAATTGTTGAAGCAACTAATTTTAACAAACTAGAGATAAGGTGAAACAGCATTATGTCTGTTACGTGGAACTCACATGAATTCATGTGCTAATAACAACAAATTAATTGCAACGTGTCAGCATATTGCTGACATGTTGTAGACAACGTAATATACCAATATTGCAGACCATTTGCTTCGTTAATTGATTGCATGTAGAAGCAGACATATAGCTGCATTCGTAACGTATTCTATCTCGATGTCAGCAAGTATACTGCAAATATATAATAATACATGCGATGTATTTGTTTGCTGAAAATGTCATATCAAGCTTGACTATCTGGGTGGATGTGAAATCTAATATTTCAGAAATGGTGCACTATAAAATATAAAATTTATGGCGTTAGATAAGACTTAAGCGTCTAAAAAATTTTACAAAGGTAAAAAAATACGCCAAGTACATAAAAAATATTCTACCTTGTATGCAACAAAATGTTTAATAAAAAAAGTCCTTAAAAATAATTTACAGTAATTTTCTCTCACAAAATTATTTTCTGAAAAACAAAATAAATAACGTGTCTAAAAAAATTAGAAAAAAATAAAATATTAAAACTAAATATGAAATCAATAATTACTATTAGCTAAATACTTAAGAGCAATTTGTAAATTTGATATAATATTTGCCATGAAATATCAATCTTACATTGCAGAAATACTATACATAAATTCTCCCTAAGAAATTAAAACGCATTTTATATTTATTCAGAGAAACTTGATTTTTAAAATGTTTAAAATCAATACTGAATGAGAATTAGGATTCTTTTAATTCCTAAAACATTTTTTATATAATTTATGTAATTAAAAAAAAGTTTTACGCAAGTTTTAAATCGCACGGTCTTTAAATCGAAGTAAGTTATGAAAACTTGACGTGCCCGGATTGTAATCCAACATAGATTAAATATTTAATTACATAATATCTAAGATTTTACATTTTATTGGGGATGTATTTGTTTATAATGTAAATGATCCGGGCACGTCAAGTTTTCATAACTTACTTCGATTTAGAGACTGCGTGATTTAAAACTTACGTAAAACCTTTTTTTTAAATTATACACATTGTATGTATAAAAAATGTTTCAGAAATTAAAAGAATCCTAATTCTCATTTAGTGTTGATTTTAAATATTTTAAAAATCAAATTTTTCTAAATAAATATAAAATGCGTTTTTATTTCTTAAGGAGAATTTATGTATAATATTTCTGTAATGTAAAATTGATATTTCATGACAAATATTATATCAAATTTACAAATTGCTCTTAAGTACGTGGCTAATAGTAATTAGTAATAATAGTTATTGATTTCATACTTAATTTTGATCGATAATTAATATATTATTTTTAAAAGAGAATTAACGAAATTTTTATCAAGATGTCTTATAAAAATTATATCAATGATCGTGAATGGGCAGAACGCAGTAAATTCAACAGAAAAGTTCTCTACAATTTTGCAATTTTCACAATAATTGTTAAAAAGAGATGAATGAGCGCGCATTTCGCGAAGTTAAATTGTGAGATACATGCTCTATATGTGTCAGCAGCGAATATCACATAGTGAAACTTAGCCGCGCGTATTGCGCTTTCATTTTTTCATTGTTATGAAACATAACTGCTGGCTGCTGACACGCCTAGAGTACACATCCTGTGATCTGGTTATATGACATATACGTCAATTCTTTTCAATTAATATTTTAATAATTTATTGTGAAAATTGCAAAATGGTAAAGAACTTTTTAGTTCAGTTTACTGCACTCTACTCGGTCACAAGCGTTGATACAATCTTTATGAAACTCCCTATATATTACGTAGCATAATTTCATCACTTTCACTTCTTTGCGGTCTATGTTTTACTTGATTACTTCGCATAGACATACACGCGCACGATGATGTATGTGTATATATACAAACGCACTCAAAACTTCTAAATATTAATAATCTAAATATTAATAACATATATCCATTTTGATCTTTAATATTTCCGAATTCTAATAAGTTTTGTATTTGAAGAATATTTGAAAAATATTTGAAGAATAAATATATTCTTTATTTATCTTTATAAGAAGTGTTCGAAATATCCATCTTGAATCTGAATGAGAGAATATTTATAAATTTTAATATTAGTCTATAAATTTTAATATTAATCTATTGTCTACAGAATGCTCACTAACAATATTTTATTAGAAAATTGAACATAAAATTTTCAGCAAATCTGAGAAATATCTGGAAGATTTAAGCAAATAAAGAGATTAATATTAAAACAAGTAACAAAATATTAAAATATTTATTTAGACAAGTTATGCAAAGTTATTAAATAACTTAACAATCTCTCTTGTATAGAACTAAATAAATACAAGAAGTGCTAAGAAAACTCACTAAAAACGGAAACGAAATCAAATTGGATATATTTCTAAATTTCTTTATGCACATCCATATATATGTACATAAATGTGTATAAAGAAATTTATATATATATATATATATATATATATATATATATATATATATATGTTATATCAGATCTTTATGAAGAAAAAAATATATAATCAAATTCTCTTTTACAAAAATGGATTTTTTAAAAATATATTTACAGCACATTTAAAAATTACTTACAAAAAAAATATTTACGAAGCATTTGATGTACATTATATCGTTTTCGATGAACAATCCCTAGAGAACTGGTCACTTGAACGCGTTCAAACTTGTGTGATGTATTCCACGAAGCTCTCACTTTCCCCATGATTGGATTCTATTTTTCTTTTTTATCAATTCAATAGTTTTCTTTCACAAAGGACTTATTCGTAACAGTGATCACGGAAATCCGATCATGAGTAATTTTAAAAAATGCATAAAAAGAGCAGTCGAGCGTGTCTCCATCCGGAGGCATAGAATAATATTTTTGTTTTACTACAATTGTTCATCTGTCAGCTCTTACTGGTAATATGGGCATTTATGGTGATACTATATAAGCATTTGTAGAAAAGTAAAAAATTTATTTAGAAGGATAAAGTCTATTACGAAATGGTCAAAGTGATTTTTGTTGTCGTTCTGTTCAGCGTTTGCTTGTTTCTGGTGAAATCAGCGATTGTAAGTAATTACGTAAGAGATATCGTAATATAAAATCTATTAAAATAGAAAATATTTCTACAAGTTTATGCTATCAATAAAAAAATACTTCTCATTATTTTTTAAATATAATATTTTTCTTTACATTTTTTGTTAATATAAAAAAACTAAATTCTTATTTATTAAAAAAATTACAAATTACAAGCTTATGTATCTATAGAGTGTTTCGTAAAGAAATCAACGCTTATAAACGGATAAAGCACGGATAAACTGAACAGAAAAGTTCTTTATTATTTTACAATTTTCGTAATAATTATTAAAGTATTAATTAAAAAGAGCTAGAACAAATGAGTTCGCATTTTACGCGGTTAGATTATATAGACCGTGTTGCGAATTTCCTGCCAGTAATAAAAATCTATAGTTTACGTCACATACTATATACTGCTGCCATATTTTAAGTGTGGCAGCAGTAAAGGTGCATTTTCACGTGCTGCTGAAACCATTGAACTATATAACATACTGGAAGCCGCGCTACCATAGAAAGTGGCCGATCCAGCCTGTTAAGCAAGGAGGCGCTAAAAGGTGATGCGTTCTTTGTTTCTCTAACGTATTACAGTCGATTCGTCTAAAGTTCTCACACCATAGTAGATGAAACAAAACTGTATGTATGTACTATCTTAAAATATATTTTGCCCCTGCATTGATTGATCAGATTAAATGTGCAATCAATTCATATTTTGTATTACAAAAATTTGAACAAATACGTATTATTTGAACAAATACGTATTACATTGCACATGCTACATTTCTTTAGACTAATGTTTTCAGTTCAGATAATATGTAAGACAAGGAAAGCATGACAACTTAGTCTCTGTCTCTCTCGGCTCGGGAATAATAAACAAAACGTATCTTTGCGCGGCTTCCAGTATGTTATATAGTTCAATGGCTGAAACTGATCATTTGAGCGACAAAAATGATCATGTGACGACTTTTGTCGCTAAATTATTACAGCGGCAGCTTGTGCACATGAAAAAAGATTGCAGCGATAAAATTGTGTTGTAAAAAGCAATAATGGTAGCTTCCAAAAGAAGAAAATATTATAATTGAATATCAAATTGTAAAATAATTCGACGAAAACGTTAAATATAATTTGAAAATAATATCGTTTTTATTATATTATTATCGACATATCAGAAACAAAAAAACATTATTAAAAAATTTTTGGTCGCACCACTTTTTCAAAATCATGATCAATATGGATTTTACAAAGTTATTTTATCAAATGTGAGATTAGAAAGTGGAAGATTTCTGAATTATTTTCGTATGTCAACGCAACTGGAAAATTACTATATTTTTATTTTAGTACATACAAATTAATACAGCACAGCAGCACTGTCAGCAATGTATCAGCGTTTGACACGTCGTTTGAGCGATAATGCTTTGTAGTTAAACCGATCTAAACTACAAATTGTAGTAGATTACGAGCGACAAATCTGTCTTCAACTATTTTTTCCAGCAGTATGTGAAAATGTACCTTAAGTGTCACATGGCAACGAAGAATTTGATTCTCGTTTTTTCGTTGCCATGTGATTACCATTGGCGCGGTTACAGTTTTATGGCCTAACCGCGAAAAATATGCGCTCATTAGCTAGTTTTTTAAAATTAATTTTTTAATAATTATTGTAAAAATTACAAAATAAAGGATTTTTCTATTCAGTTTATTGCGTTCTATCCGCTCACAATTGTTGACACAATTTTTATGAGACATGTTGTATAATAAAGACAATTCATTCAATTTTCATTGATTTTTTAGAAAATTTACTTAATTAAAAATAATCAAATTAATTAAAAATAATAATTACATAAATATAGTCAATTTGGAATGCAATTTACATTTGTATTTAAAATAGTGATGGTTAATTAAAATTTATCACCTAAAAAATTTAAAATAATGAAAAATCAATAATCATGATATAAAAATGTTATATCATATGATATAAAAATGTTATATAATATTTGAAAAAAAATTAAAATTTTGAAAAATTGTTTATGAAAGAAAAAGTTTTATTTTTTTATCTATTTATATTTCTTGCAGTCATTAAAATGCAGAACAGGTGCCCAACACTCAGATCAATTCCAAAAGATCATGCAAGTTTGCAAGAAACGATCTACAGGTGATAATAGCCAAGAATCCTCGTTGAGTGAAGACGACGATAATAAAGATCACTCTTTGGATATAAATATATTTGACACAAAATTCCTTCTGAGCAATAAATTCTACAATGCAGATTCTTTTGAGGACTCAAATAACAATCGGTAATTAAAGAAATTTAATCATGACAAATAATAATTTTAAATAATCAGTAGTAATAATAATTATTAATGATGAAATAAATTATCATTAAAATACTTCAAAAATCGCTCTATAATGCATTTTAGATGATAATATATCTCAGTTATTATTGAGATATAGAGTGCTTTCCGAATTAGCTTTCGCTATCTTTCTAAGTATAAAATTAATAGATACGTTCCGAATTATTTTTCATTAACTATTTTTCTAATTATAAAGTTGGTAACACCTTAACTTGATTTTGCTCCGTAATGAATCAGCTGATTAGATAAATAAAGTGATACAGAATAGATTTAATTTACCCAGATAGACATATGTCAGCATAATGACAAAATTTTAAAATTGAAAATGCTTGCATAAACATTGAAAGATGCGTCCTCATATGACATGAGTGTTATCAGCAAGTGAAAGAGATCTTCTGATGCTGTAAAAATTCCGACAATATATTGCTTATTTTGCAGAAATAGAACGCAATTAATCCGACATTATTGGAGGAATAAGAAATGAATATATTTACAAAATTATTTTTGATTAAGATAAATGGCTATAACTTCGTCAGCGGATATAATTTCGTCAAGCCTTCTTAAAATTAAATAAATTAAGCAATCTCGCGTATCTCGATTATATTTCCCGAAACCGATGTTCAAATTGTTTCAAATTGGGAAATATAGTCGGTATACGCGAAATTGCTTAATTTATATAATTTTAAGAAGGCTTGACGAAATTATATCCGCTGACGAAGTTATAGCCATTTACCTTATATATAAATGAATGGCATTATGTATCCTTTATAATATATAAAATATTTGACCCAACAAAATTAAATAATAATATAATTTATCTATTTCATACAAAAATTTTATATAAAAATTTTAATATTTTACATAAAAATTTTATTTATATTTATACTTGCATATTGCACTTTACATCTTAAATAGATAACAAATTATTTTCATTTATGTGCCGGACATTTATTTGTCCGACTTATAAAATCAACTTAATATCTGAAGCATTGAGATCAGAAATTAAATTGAACAATATATCTTTAATGTTATTTATTACTCTTTGCAAACTTTATATAATTCTTCTAACTAAAACTTAAGAATGATAGCACATCGCACGTCGCGTAGAAGTAAACGAACGAACTAATACATTTTGCATGTGCATTTTGTGCACACACAAATTTATTTCTAATACCTAAAATATAACTGAATTGTAATATGCAATATTTTATGTCAATAAAATGCTGTGTATTTCTAAATGACAATACAAAATTAAAATAGCATAAGAACGCAACTACCTAATAAATACATTACAATGCAATAATACTAAATTAACATTCGTCAAATAGCTTGCTTCAATTATTGCTCCTACAAATAATACAATTACAATATAATTTTATATTAGAAACATTTCCTATAATGATTGCAGTTGTGCGTTTATAGCAAAGTGCAGCATATTGCTATATTGTGAAATACACAAATATGGGGTGCTAGACCACCCGTACACCCCTTTTCTTTCAAAAACTAAGCATTTTAGAGAAAAACATTGTCGACAAAAATTATATGGTTTTGAGGGGAATATAAGATGGTGTCATTGGTTTGACCTTGGATGACATCGTTAAGGTCAGGTCAAGGACACCTTTAATTTCTTAAATGGAACTACCTATTTTTTATTGCATATTCTTATAGCTTATGTCGAGAGCTTTCCAAAACACTATAATAAAGTATTTTTTCATTGAGTACTTTTCGAGTTATGAGGTTTAAAATAATATCTTAATTTTACATAAACCATAAAATATCTAGTAAAATATTCATTTTTTTATTATCTTACCTTAATACTTTTATGTACAAAATAATGAGAGGAATCAATTGGTGTAAAGAAAACACACAGTTGTTTTTAAAAAAATATGTAATTGTTAGTTGCAAATTACATATTTTTTCTTTGGAACAATTATGTGTTTTTTTACACCAATTGATTCCTCTCATTATTTTGTAGATAAAAGTATTAAGGTAAGATAATCGAAAAATAAATATTTTACTAGATATTTTATGGTTTATGTAAAATTAAGATATTATTTTAAGCCTCATAACTCGAAAAGTACTCAATGAAAAAATACTTTATTATAGTGTTTTGGAAAGCTGTCGACATAAGCTATAAGAATATGCAATAAAAAATAGGTAGTTCCATTTAAGAAATTAAAGATGACCATGACCTGACCTTAACGATGCCATCCAAGGTCAAACCAATGACACCATCTTATGTTCCCTTCAAAACCATACAATTTTTGTCGAAAACATTTTTCTCTAAAATGCTTAGTTTTTGAAAGAAAAGAGGTGTACGGGTGGTCTAGGACACTCTGTATGATAACAATATGACATCATAATACTTACATTTAAAGTTACTTGTAATTTTATGCTGTTCTAATTGCATCACAAAGTATACATAAAATGTTTGCATGCTATGTTCAGCATATCTGTCTATCTGGGTATTAATATGAAATAGATTTTATTAATAGATTTTATTAATATGAATAATCGCTGACAAAAAAAGAGCAAGATTCCAAAATTTTATTGAAACCGTTATGTAGATTATAAAGAATTTTTTTTTTAATTTCGATTTTCGCTCTTTTTCACGCGTTTATGGTGATTATTTATATTAATAAAATCTTTTAACTTTTCATCATTCCAACTTAAACTTAAAAATATTTTATTCAATATAAGTAAGATATTCATCAGCTTTATATATACTAACTTTATAACTAGAAAAATGGCAAAAGCTAATATATGTGTGTGTGTGTGTGTGTGTGTGTGTGTGTGTGTGTGTGTACTCTACTTAAAAAAAATAGAGAACACTTTTTGTATCCTAAAAATTGGGCTATTTTCAAACCGCTGAAACTCGTCGAAAAATTAAAAGCATTTTGAAGTTTCAACTTTAATGCACAGTTGGTGGTTTTAAAAAATTTTTTTATCTTTTTTTTGTACTTTAAAAAGAAATACACTGTTTAATTCTTTAAAATTATGTATTTTTAACACGCCGCAACTTGATAAAAAAATTTTTCTTGAGAAATTCAATTAAAATTCCATAAATTACATTTTACCTACAAAACGCTTTTTTATAAATTTTCCTACGATTTTTTTTTGACTGAGTTTAAAAATACACCAGTACTTTTTAGATATGATGAAAAAAATTTTCTCAGAAAATTCAACTCAAATTCCATAAACTACAACATTTTGCTTACACTTTTTTAAAAATTTTTTTAGAATTTTTTTGACCGAACTACAATACATGACTTCGAAATCAACATTTTTAAAAAAGAATGTTATCCATGTAACAAGCACACGTCATTCTGACGTTACAAATTGGTCATTCACTGACTATTCTTGACGTCACGAATTGACGTTTTTATAACATAAAAGTGACGGTCTAATATCACAGATTCTTGACGTCATGAGATGTATCGCATTTTGATGTCATAAAATATACCATATTTTGACGTTTTTTTTCTTGGCATAATAATGTTTCTCGGCATAATTTAATAGCGTTGTCGAATAAAGCAGATTAACCGATTCAAGATCATTGAATAATTACAGTCATTCTATTTTTCAGAGAAACCTCGGATCGATTAAATTGCTTTATTTGAAAACGCTGGAAAACAAAAATATGATAAGAAAATAGGTCATAAGTTTTATATTTATTATTATTTTATTTAAATATAAATAAACTTATTTCTAATATCATCTAAAATTTCAATAAATTATGTCTTACCCTTTTATAAAAATATATTTTGCCAATCAACTGTATAATAAAAAAAAATGTATATATTTTATTGGCACTTTAATTACACTTAATTAATAAAGCTAATATTTTCACTATGCACTACTTTAATGAACACTTCAATGGTTAAGCAACATGGAGTCATGCACAGATAAACGCATGCGTCGAAAGAAAATTGTTAAAGTCTGATCGTGAAAGTCATGTTATATAAAAAATTTTGAAAGATTTTTGAAAGATTTTTTTATGGGATCGATGTACTAATTAATGACATTAATAATAAAATAACCGTCAGTTTATGATTGAAATAATGTTATATCAAGACATCAATATAAAGTCATATAACAAATCAGTCATTTTGAGGACGCATATGACCAAAAATGATCAATTTGGAACGTTAAAATGACGTGTATTTGCTACCTCCTGAATTATTATTGTACGGTTTCAAATGGATAATGTACAAGTTATATTAAAGTTATACAAGTTATATTAAAGTTATACAAGTTATATTTTTGATTAATATTTTGCTTTTTAATTAATTGTTTTTTATATATGAACATCCTACTTATAAATATATAAAAAAAATATAAAATATATAAAATTTCCCACACGGAAAAATTTATCTAATAGATATCTAATAAATATCTAAATGTCTATGATATCTATATCATCTAAGCTACTTTATTGCTTGTATTCTCGTATAAAGTTTTCTGGGGATGCCTTTGATGAACGGAATAATAAAAAATGAAGGCTAGAAGAGGAAAGAGAAGTGGAGGACGGACACGGATTTGTATTGGAAATAAGAAATTTTAATCTGCGAAGAATAGTTTTATGAATGAAATGGATAGGATAGGAATTGTCAAGGAGAATGAGGAAAAGAGGTTCTGTTCGTAGAATTTCGGATGGGAAAGGTGGAAAACCCTGTCAAGACCCATAATAACGCCCGTTTTATGAGCAATAAGATGATGAGAGAAGAAATTCAAAAATCTTCCAGAAAAAGTGGGTTTGCGGAACCAATTAAATTCTAAACGGTTTTCATTAACTATCAATAGAGTATCTAAGAAACTAATAGTATTATTATTAGCATATTCGATAATAAACTGTAATCTCTTGTGAAAGGAGTTAAAGACTTTTAGGATGGTGGAGACATGAAAAGAGGAAGCTGCCAAAATGATGTCATCAATGTATCTATAATAAAAAGAGGGGGGGGACAGGGAGAGAGGAGATGGCTCTATCTTCTAAATCTTGCATTAGAATGTTAACCAATATGGGAGAAAGCGGAGAGCCCATAGGCATGCCAAAAATCTGTTTATAAGTTATATTATTAAAAGTAAAATAAGTCGAATCAAATATAAGTCTGAGTGCAATTAAAAATTCATGATATGGAATCTTAGTCTTAGATTCTAAAAAATGCCATCTCTTAGCAACACTTTTGTTGGCGCAGGAAAAATAAAGTAGTTGAATTAAGTCGGACGTATATCTCGTAATAAGCTTTTATTAGACTCGTATAAATCTCGTGCTATTATCGCGACGGTCTGTGAATGAATGAGAGAATAATCGATGGTCGCGATACGGGAAGTCTAAAGCGCGTCGGTACGGACAAGAAAATAAATACAGGTGGAATTTATAAGATAGCGGTGAAGATTGAAATAGTATAATCGTATCTTGAATTTCAACACGCCCTACTCGATCCGAGCACAATCAAAAATCGCATTCGTACGCACATTACACGCCTTTTAATCCTAACGACTCGATACATTGGTAATGTTTAGTCTTTGGCAAAATTTTTGTAAAAATGTCGGCTACTATCTTGATCGTCGGTATTGATGCTAACATGAATGTACCGTCCTTGACGGCTTGCCGAACATAGTGATGTCGAATATCTATATGTTTTGTCCGAGAATGGTAGATCGGATTCTCGGTCAAAATCTGTACACCCCGATTATCGCAAAAGATCGTGATCTCGCCAAATCCAGGTTCCAAATCTCCTAGTTCTCGTAATAAGGATCATAGATAGGCGGCTTCCTTCGCGGCTTCTGCAAGTGCCATGTATTCGGCCTCGGTCGATGACAGAGCAACCGTTCGTTGCTTTTGAGCCTTCCAACTCACAGCCGCTCCACTTAGAATAAATGAGTAACTGGTGTAGAACCTTCTGTCGATCGCACAGTTTCCCCAGTCTGCATCTGAATATCCAGCAATTTTATCATTTGTTTTTCTAAAACATAAACCAAAATTAGAAGTGCCCTGTAAATAACGCAGTGTGCGTTTTGCCATTCCCCGTTGCTCTGGTGTATAGCAATTATTAAATTGCACAAGATAACTGGTGATATATGCTATGTCTGGTCGTGTAACAACGGCCAAGTACACCTAACCTAACCTAACCTAACCTAACATTAAGGCCCCGACAAGTTCACGGTAAGGCATGGTTAAGTTTTCGTCGTCTGTTTCGTTGTTTGTTTGAGTTTTTATTGTATCCATCGCCCGTGCTCTAGCCTTGCCAGGCATGGATACAGAATTGCAAAACTTTATATGAAATCGCTCGAGAATTTCCTTAGTGTATTTTTGCTGAGTCAGTGAGATAATGTCTTCCTTTTGATTAATTTCAATTCCTAGGCAATATCGTGCAAGTCCGAGCTTCTTGACCTCAAACTTTCGTGCCAAACTATGACAAAATCTTTTAATCCTTGTTTCGTCCTGAACAGATCAAAATATCGTCTATATAAATAAGTACAATTAATTTAGTTTCGCCACGCCTCAAAATATATAGACACGGATCAGCATTGATGGGAGTTCTTAGCTTCCGGATGACAGTATCCAATCTCGCGTACCATTGGCGTCCAACTTGCCGAAGGCCATAGAGCGCTTTCTTCAACAAGCAAACTCTATTCTCATTTCGAACGTCGTGCAACATTTTTGCTGCTTTAGCTCCGGAGATACTATCCTCGCCATCTCGTTGAACAATTTCTAGAAGAATCTTCTTGAGCATCTTTGGCTTTTCCATAAACACCTCTTCGTTCAGGAAACCATTTAAATATGCCATCACGATGTCTCCCTGATGGATCTTCATTTTGTATCGGATGGTTAGTGCCATCATTAATTGCATTAACTCCAAACTTGCTACTGGTGCATAGGTTTGCATGAAGTCAATGCTCGGGTGTTGCAAAAATTCGCGGGCAACAAGGCGAGCCTTTCGCCGACTTAGCGTTCCATCCGGCCCTAACTTTGTGGTGAATATCAAACGACAGCCAATTATGGTTCGATCCATCGACCGTTCAACTATTTCCCAGGTATCTTGAGCGAGAATATTTTTAAATTCTGTCACCATCGCATCATTTGCCTGTGGTCCGGTCATAGTTTCTTGAAGTTGTACCTCCGCCACCTTTGCTGAAACAATCGCAAGGTTTGCTTCTTGAAAAACATCGTCCTCCATCTACTTCGTTATCGTTAGATGATGTATTGCTGTCAGGAATCTCAATCGTAGATTCACCTATTGAATCTCCATCTTGTTCCATATTGTCATTGGCAGTGTTCCTTGAACTGGTGAATCGGAATTCTTTTCGGGGTTTTCTGCGACTTCCAATGCGGATAACGCGCAGTCTGCTCAGTGCCCGGCGCATTTCGACGTTGGGTTCCTGAAGAATCGCATTAGGTGCAACTTCAGCTTCTACAATATTTGCAGGCGTCTTCGTATTGATATCTGCGCGATCTTCTTCCATAAAATCTTTCAAAATGATTTCCTCGGTGTTAGCACAGTCCGAATTAGGTTCCATATGGAATTTTATATCGCGAGTGGTAATCACTCAATTCTCGGAATGGACCCATACTCTATAGCCTTTAGAGACCTCCGAGTATCCGATCAGAACGCCTTCCTTTGCTCATGCGTCAAATTTTCCTTTCGCTGGTGTCTTACCGAGGACAAACCTTTGTCGCCGATGACACGTAGGTGTCTCAGATTCAATGTCTTCCCGATCTATTTTTCGTACGGCGTCTTTCCCTCTAAGCTTCTAGATGCACATCGATTTTTCAAGTAATTAGCAGCGTGGACGGCCTCAAAATGACATCTGTAAGTCTGCCTGAAACAAAATGCAGCGGGTCATCTCGATTAAAGTTCGATTCTTGCGTTCCGCCACACCGTTCTGTTGTGGCGTGTGCGGAACATTGAGTCGCCTTCGAATTCCTTGCTCTTTCAGAAAGACGTCAAATTCTCCATTGCTGGATTGGCGACTATTGTCACTCTGAAGATATTTGATTCTTTCTCTACATTGATTTTCAGCATAGGCTTTGAATTCCTTGAATGCATTTAAGACGTCGCTCTTCTCCTTGAGAAGATAGATCTCGCACCAGCGTGTGCAGTCATCGACGAAGGTGACGAAGTAGCGTGCACCCCCTTTTGAACCCTCATGGTCCCGCATAGGTCACTATGAGCGATATGTAATCTCCTCGTGCTCCTTGATGTGCTGTGGTCAAAGCTTAATAAATTGAACTTACCTTTCATGCACGTGCTGCAGAGCGATAGCTTGTCTACTCGTTCAATATTTATGCCCGTGACAAATTGCTTCTTCGTTCTCTACTAGATCGCGTATATTTAGGTGACCCATTCTTCTGTGCCACAATTCTAGCTCTCTTTGGTCTCGATTTTCCGAAGCTGTCTGAGCCATTTCGTCCGCGCTGCGAACATAATACAAACTACCAATGCGATCGGCCACCATTCGAATCGATCCATCTGAGTCATTCACGCTTCGTTTTTCCGAAAAATATCTCGCAACCACGGTTCGTGATCCTTGATACCGATATCAAATTTGTTCGCAAATTGGGAACCAAGAGCGTCTCTTCAAGGTTAACCGTCCTGTTTGTTGATCCATCTGAGACATCTAGTCAAGCGATTCCTCTTGCCTCTATATCAGCTGAAGCGTCGCTGGCTAAACATAATTTTTCACGTCCGATCTTGGCAACGTCAATAAAAACATTCTCACTGTGGCGTGCATACGTGAGACGTGCTTCCACTATCAAGAAAGCAACGATTGTCCTTGCAACTGGAACTTGTTATGAGCGCCATGTTTTGCTTGGCTTCATATACAATATACGCATTAGGCTCTTGAGCCGTTTTGGCCCCGTGACCTTTAGCATTTTGTGGACATTCGTTAGCCTTGTGTCCGAACTTGCGACATTTAAAGCATTTTATTTTAACTGCCGTATTAGAATCATTATGTTTTTTATTTTGTTGCGAGGAACTGTGCTTTTTCCACTCACCTTTTGGCTTCTTCCACACTACCATGGCTTCAATTTCATCGTTGCGCTTTTTCTGCCATCGGGCTTCACTCTCCTCCAAAATCTTAACTTTTAGAGCCTCCGCCTCAGGAAGTTCGTCACGAGATTCGATGGCGCATCTAAAATTTTCAAAGCTTGGTGGTTGAAGATTAATAATAGAATGCTGAGTAATTCTTGATTAACGTCTACGCCCATGACCGCTAACTTATCAACAAAGTCAAAAAAACGGTTCATGTGTTCGCGCACATCTACTCCTTCCGATAATTTTTGTATAACCAATTTCTTCACTAGAGTGGCTTTCCGGGCCGGCCTTTTCGATGTATAGATACCTGGTAATTTTTGCCAGATCTCGTGCGACGTGTCACATCTGCGTACCTGTTGCAGCTCGGATGGGCTAATGGATATGATTAAATCAGATTTCGCTTGCTTGTCGTTCTGTAGCCATTTTCGGAATGTCGCATCGTCGGCCGCTGCCACCGGTGCTGATAATTCGCCGCTCGTATATTTCCACGTGCCGTTCTTGGTCATCAATGCTTCTACCTGCATGCTCCAGGAGTCATAATTATCCTTCGTGAGCATTTCAATCCTCACCGAATTCGACATTTTTTTAATGATTACGGATACACAGGCACACCGATCAATCTCAAAACACGTGCTCGGAAAATTTACACGGCAATCGCATCGGGAGAAACGTACCCAATAAGCAAAATGTAAGCAGTATGTCGACAGACTGGCAACAGATTTGATCAAACCATGTCAGCAGAATGACATCTACTGCGTCCTCATTCTGCTTCTAATCTGCTAGCAGAACCTGCTCACAGAATCGGATATCAGATTGTCGGCAGAAACTGAGCAGGATCTGCTATCAATGCTAACATGACTTGATGTCAGACTGTTAGCAGAAATCGAACAGGATCTGCGCGTGCAATTTGATGTTAGATTGTCCGCAGAAACCGAACAGAATCTGCGGATGCAACCTGATGGCAAATGGACAGTAGAAATTTCACAAGATTTGCACTTTTATTAATATTATATAAATGCAACAAAATTGATTATTACAGGTGCTAAATAACAATATTATCGGCAAGTTAATTAGAATTTTCTTATAGAAAATGACATATATGTAATATGTTATATCATAGTTATATTTCATATAGCGAAGGACTAATTTCAATTCTATTTAATTAAATTAATAATAAAGTAAATGTAACTTGTAAAACTTGAGATGTAATTTATTTAGAATTAAATTCTTGCTTTATGCCTCAAATAGCCAGTGCATGAATAATTTTCCATATATTATATTGATTCCAATCAGTTTAATATTCTGAATTCTGACTCTCATTTGCTTGTATCAGATATCAGAAATTAAAGTGAAAAATTAAAATGATAATTACTATATTTTTAGTCTTTTATTCATATTCGTGACTTTATATATATTTCTGACAGAAATTCAATTACGAGAAAGTACAGCTCACGTAGCGGTAAGTGAAAGAACTATCGAATCATGCAAATCCTGTTCCATTTCTGCCATCAATCTGCTATCAGAGATTGTATGCGCAGATCCTGTTCGATTTTTGCCGACAATCTGTTGTCAAATTGCATCGCACAGATCCTGTTCAATTTCTGCCACCAATCTGCCACTAAGTTATGCCGGCAGAATCTGTTCGATTTTTGCTGCCAATCTGGTAACTGATTATGTTAACAAGCTTTGTTATATTTCTGTTGACATTCTGGCGACATCACATGATATATCAGAACCTGCATCGATTCTGTAATCTTTCTGTCGACAACAATTTCTAACAGATTCCCTGACAAGATCTGCTTTAGCAGACTTGGCTATTGGGGTATATTGTTACACAATTCTACTTTAGCCGTCATTATTTAAACGGTTTTCCGTCTGGGCCCATAACTTGCTGGCGCAGGAAAAATAAAGTAGTTGAACTAAGTCGGACGTATATCTCGTAATAAGCTTTTATTAGACTCGTATACATCTCGTGTTATTATCGCGACGGTCTGCGAATGAATGAGAGAATAATCGATGGTCGCGATACGGGAAGCCTAAAGCGCGTCGGTACGGACAAGAAAATAAATACAGATGGAATTTATAAGATAGCGATGAGGATTGAAATAGTATAATCGTATCTTGAATTTCAACAACCTCCAATAATTAAGTCGTAAGAGACATTCGTGAAAAGATTGATAGCATTTAATAAAATTAATTTTAAGTGTTCATTTACATAAAAATTTTTTAGCCTATTAACTAATTCAAAACTATTGGAGATATAACTATTAGGCTTAGGAATGTTTTCATACAAAATATTGTGTACGTGGCAAAAGAATGTAATGGACTATTAATGGATGAAATAATTATACGTAAAGAATAATTCGTTTTATGGATTTTTGGCAGCCCATACACACGGGGCAATACACTGTCACTATGCAAGAGACTCCTACCAACACTAGTCAATAAATTCATTCTTACGCCACCTTGCAAGCAAATCTCTGAGATTGCTAATAATTTTATTAGTTGGATTTTTCTTTACACTCATATAGGTGTTAGAGTCCGCCAGCAAATCATTCATTTTCATAAAGTAAAGTGTCTTTGTCTAAAGCTACCATCGTGTTTCCCTTGTCCGCTCTCGTAATAATCAGATCAGGATGGTCAGAAAGAAACTTTCTAGAAAGCCGTGACATATTTAAAAGACGACGTTTCATGACTGAAGGAGGGGAGGATAGCTATAAGAATCTTTCAAGGAAGTTAACAGAAAGATTTCTAATCTCAGACGAAAACACCAGGTTGCATTTAGAGAGATTGATTTCAATATTTTTAATAAATTCAAGGGCTGTATGTTGTAAATTCCTGTGGGGGGAAAGGCTGAACTTATCACCCAATTGGAGGAGGCATTGAATCTCATTTGAGATGTTAATGGAAGATAAATTAACAAACCATTTGTTATTTGGAGAGTTTAAACAAGAAAAATTATAGGAAGGAGCGAAATTGTTAAAATTTAAATGGATATTATAGGAAGAGTGTGAAGATGGATGTGGAATAGGAGAAAAGGAAAATTGGGAAGGGGAGAGGAAAGAGGAAGGGGGACAATGTGATCTTAATTTCAATTTATAATTATCAGTAGGAGGGGGAGGAGGAGGATTGGTGCAGTAATAATTAATAGGAGACAAAATTGTGATAGGGATTTTTCTTTTAGTAGATAGCTATTGTAATTTATTATTTAACCCTAAGGCTCTCTTTATTGATGAAAGAACGGAAAAAAACCAGTTTGTTGAAAAAATTATTAAGGATGGAGGACAGAACTGTACAAGAAACGGGCGTAAGAAAGTAGACTGTGTCTGCAAGAATCTCAGATGCTTAAATAAATCTGAAATCTCGATTCTTAATGTGCATTTAATGGAACGCAATGCTACATTGTTATACGCTGTAATAGATTTTCAATTAAAAGAAAAGATATTGTGATTGTACAAAGTTCGTAAATGTTGTGGAACTAAATTTCGCTTTAAGCATTCTCTCAAGAAAAAAATTTTTGCTTTGATTTTTATAATAACACTGTATGCGACCATTTCTTCAAAAAATGTGTAATGCTATCGTCAAATTGTATCGAAATAAATTTAAAAAAACCGAGTTGTGGAAAACGCATAATTATCGCCTGCGTGAATTAAAAACAAAAGAGAAGTTAACGTGAGATAACAATCAGAATTTGATAAAAGAGGAAGGTTAAGGACCGTAGCATAGGGTATTATTACGTAATTAAAATTAGAACATGAATCTAGGACGGAAAATTTATATATTCTTTAATAATTAATAATAATAAAAACATTATCCGTCGAAAAAAAAATAATATGAATACAAAAATATCGATAGATGTACACTCCGCGACAACAATTCGTTCTGTGGTCCCTCTCGCGGGGCAAGGGGCCTCTAACCAATCAGCCACTGCCACGCTGCCAGCTGATTGGTCACTTCTACGCTCCCCTTGCCCCGTGAGAGAGGGGCCGTGGAACGAATCGTTGTCGCGCAGTGTACGTTTCGATCCAATGCGGATTTTTTTCAATGTCTTAAGCCGGATCTACATTGGTCGTATCGTAACATCGCAAAGAATCGCAAGTCGTAAGTCGTAGGCAAATTGACCAATCATGGTTGATTATTTTTGAAATCGACTATGGTTGGTCAATTTGCTTACGACTTACGACTTGCGACGTTATGATACGACCAATGTAGATCCGGTTTTACATGGATCGCATAACGTAATTAGAACACGAACGTTGCAAAAGCGCGCGCAGTACAAAATAATAGAAAGATCAAATACACAAATTCAAACAGTCGACTAATAAAACGCAAAGAATAATAACGGTTAAAAAACAAAAGCGCTTGTACAAAATAATAAAATAAAAATAAAAACCAGATAACTTACAAGTGCCTCTCTCGCACTCTATATATTTTCCGGAACGTAAATTTTTTTTCTTTTTTATTGTAACTAAATAATTAGAAATAAAAATCTTTTACATTACCCTGATTTTATTCAGTCTCTTGAATTCATACGATCCACGCGATGACATTGTGGCTGATAATAAAGAACGAGACGTCGATGTGGAATAAGACAGAAAAAGTTTACGTTTTTTCCTATCTTATTTTATATCCACGATTACAGATGTGATTTCTCGTACTCTCCCATTAGCCTAATTCTCTCGCATTCGAGGAACTTCCTGTCGATAAGCCTTCTCTTCAGCCTAAGCTGAATTTAGATTGTAATCCTTAAGTCGTAAGAAATTAACCAATCATTCGATTACTATTTCACATTCAACTGTGATTGATCAATTTCTTAAGACTTATTATTATATCTATTGATAGATATAGATCCAGCCTTAATGTGAAAGATTATTTAAAGACTTATTATTATAATAAAGATAATATTATAATAAAGACTTATTATTATACCTATTGATAGATAAGATCCAGCCTTAATGTGTAAGATTATTTTTCGTTTTTAAGACAAATAATGAACCAATAAACGTTATAATTAGACCAACAATCATCCCCAAACGATTCCACATCGATTGAACTGCTTTTTAAACGAAAATGAAATTTTGCCGGCTAACTTCACACTAATTTTGTTTCAATGGGAGCTTTCCAGCAACGACACAGAATATCATTTTATCTTTGTTGTTTATTGATATTGAAAGAAGATAGAATAATACGCTGTGTCGCTCTGTGTCGTTGCTGGAAAACTCCCTTTATTTTACAAAAAAATATAAACTAACAAACGCTGTAATTAGACCAACAGTCACCAACAAACGACCAACAAATGATTCGTTATAAAAAAAATTGAAAAAATAGAAGTTGGCCGGCTAAATTCACGGAACCGAAATGAAGATCATGTCTAATAACCTTCTGTAGTGATTTTACGACATTGGCCGCATTCAGCGAACTCAGCAGTTGGGCAACATTACTAGATTTTCTGATGTAATTCGACGCTGATTAGTCGGATCTGAAAGTAGAAACTAATCATGTTCGATTGCTACTTAGCAATTGAGTCTGCTAAATGTGGCTATTATTGAAAACATGCAATAGAGAATAATATACAGATTGTGGAAAAAAAATAAAAAATCCTGGATTACTCTGAAAATATGCAAGATAGAAAAAATGTTAAATACAAAAGTTGTAACGTTTCATCGCATTATATAATAATATCAGTATAATCTTAAAACGTTGTCAAGGTTATGTATATAAAATCAATTTGTTTTTTAAACGGAAACCCCTATTTTTTATTGTATATTCTTTATTTCGAAAGTTTTCCAAAACACTATAATAAAATATTTTTCCATTAAGTACTTTTCGAGTTATAAGACGAAATAATTTCTTAATTTTATATAAACTATAAAATATTTATTTTACGATGAATTTACCTGAATACTTTTATGCACGAAATAATGAGAGGAATTAATTGGTGTAAAAAAATATAATATAATTGTTTTTAAGAAAAGATATGTAACTGTTGCAAATTACATACTTCCATGTAACCTTGTAACGGCGCTGTTCATACTGATATTACTATATAATACGTCCCTTAAAATCTTGCAACTTTTCTATTTAATTTTTTTTCTATTTTGCATATTTTCGGAGTTATTCAAAAGATCCAACTTTTTTTTTCTTGTATGAAAGTATTTTATATAGATATTATTAATGTTAGTGATTAATGTCATTAAATAATATTAAGGAATCGATGGAACGATCAGAGAAATAATAAAGACCAACATTATTCCTTCAATTATACAAATGGAAACAGGAAAAATGCACGTTATTCTAGTCATAGCAACAACAGAGAAGAATCTCTTTCTAACAGCAATAATAAAGATTTCAATTATTCCGATGGAATTGCCAGATTAAGCTATGATCAAATGTATAACACCAATTCTGAAAATAAGGAACGAGAACAAGTTGTAAGATATGCATTGATATATAATTACGTAATATATGATTATATTTTGCCCTCAAATTAGCTCAGTAAGCAAAATGTTAGCAGGTTGACAGCAGATTGGCAGCAAATTTGATCAGAATCCCACAGAATCGCAGCCATCTGTGTCCGCGTTAAGCTTTCATTTTGGCGATAGAGTCTAAAACATAACCTGTCAATAAACTGTTGACAGAAACCTAGCAGGATCTGCGCGTGCAATTTGATGTTAGATTATTAGCAGAAACCGAGCAGAAATCTGCGCATGCGACCTGATGGCAAATTGACAGCAGAAATTGCACAAGATTTGCGCTTACTTTTATTAATGTTATATAAATGCAACAAAATTGATTATTACACGTGCTAAATAACAATATTATCAGTAAGTTAATTACAATTTTCTTCTAAAATAACATATATGTCATATGTTATATTGTAATATATCTTAATGTAATATACAGGGTGTCCCTGAATGGTCTGTACAAACTTTGTGAATAAGTTCCTAAACAAACAGAAAATGTCCCACAAACATAGGGTTGGAAACGCTTGCTTCTGGAATTACGACGGTTCGAAGTTTTCCTGCAATAGCTGGAGAAATTATCACGTCAAATCGCATAGGTGTTACAAAACTGTGTTTATTTATTTCTTCGATTTTACCACGGACATAACAGGACAGTACACTTGCTATAACAAATACTCAAAATGGCTTCTGCTGAGCTGCGTTGTTTTTGAAGTTTAAGCTGGTTTATTTACATGTTTTACGCTATTTAGTGGTTAAAGAAACCGTTTCTTTAGCAAGTGTACTGTCCTGTTATGTCCGTAGCAAAACCGAGGAAATAAATAAGCTGATGGCAGAGAATGAGACATACGCGTTTACATCTGTCGCAGTCGTGGACGTAAAGTAAAACAAAGAAAAACATATACGTTAGTTGCATATACGTTTTTCTCTGCCTTACTTTAAGTCCATGACTACGACATAAGCTCTTACATCTCGTTCTCTGCCATTAGCCATAAACACAGTTTTGTAACACCTATGCGATTTGACGTGATAATTTCTCCAACTATTGCAGGAAAACTTCGAATCGTTGTAACTCCAGAAGCAAGCGTTTCTAACCTCATGTTTGTGGGACATTTTCTGCTTATTTAATTCCCTGGAACTTATTCACAAAGTTTGTACAGACCATTGAGGGACACCCTGTATGTTACATCATAGTTATATCTCATATATGAAGGACTAATTCAATTTAATTAAATTAATAATAAAGTAAATAATAAAAGTAAATGTAACTTGTAAAACTTGAGATGTAATTTATTTAGAATTAAATTCTTGCTTTATGCCTCAAATAGGCAGTACATGAATAATTTTCCATTTATCATATTGATTCCAATCAGTTTAATATTCTGAATCTCATCTGCGTATATCAAATATCAGAAATTAAAGTGATAGAAATTAAAATGATAATTACTATATTTTTAGTCTTTTATTCATGTTCACAACTTTATATACTAGGATTGTGAATTAATTTTGGGGGATGTTTTTTGTAAATTCAAGGCTTTATTGTGAAAAATTGTGTATTTTTAGTGCATTATTATTTTTCAAAGTATTGTCCATCGCTAGTCACTACTTTTTCCCATCTTTCTGGCAGCATACGGATTCCGCGTCGAAAGAACAACTCATCTTTTGATGCTATCCACCAATCGATCCAATTTTTCGTATCTTCATAAGATTGGAAGCGCTGCTTAGCCAGGCCGTATTCCATGGATTGGAACAAGTAGTAATCCGATGGAGCAATATCTGGTGAATATGGCGGGTGGGATAAAACATCCCATTTCAGCGTTTCTAAGTATTTTTTGACTACATGAGCAACATGTGATCCAGCGTTGTCATGTTGAAAAATTACTTTATCGTGCCTTTGCTCGAATTGCGGCCGTTTTTCCTTCAATGCACGGCTCAAACGCATCAATTGTGTTCGGTAGCGTTCACCAGTGATGGTTTCATTCGGTTGAAGCAGCTCATAGTACACATCACTAAGCTGGTCCCACCAAATACATGAGCTTCGAACTATAAATATTCGGCCTTGCCGTCGATGTTGATGCATGACCAGGCAAATCCCACGATTTTCTACGCTTAGGATTATCGTAGCATATCCATTTTTCATCGCCAGTGATGATACGATGCAAAAAACCCTTTCTTTTTTGTTGAAGCAATTGTTCGCATGAAAAATCGCCGTTCAACATCTCTTGGCTTCAATTCGTATGGCACCCAATTTCTTTGCTTTTGAATCATACCGAGTGCATTTAAACGTTTGGAAACTGTTGTGCGATCAACATTCAACGATTCAGCAAGTTCATCTTGCGTTTGACATCTTGGTCGAGTAATGCTTCCAATTTCTCATCTTCGAACTTTTTTGATTGACCAGGGCGTTCTTTGTCAACTGTATCGAAATTACCACTTCTAAAACGTCGAAATCAATACTCACACGTTTTTATCGATGGAGTATGTTCACCCATAAACCTTATAAGTATGGACTGGCAATACGTATCAGACTGTGTCCGGAGGAGGTTAGAGAGAGAAACATACTTTTTGGTACTTCTCTTTCTACAAGTGCAATGCATACTTTCGGACACTTGTAGAAAGAGAAGTACTAAAAAGTATGTTTCTCTCTCTAACCTCCTCCGGACACTGCTTCTCTACAGAAACTATAGGCAATTGCCAGTCCATATCTGTAAGGTCTATGTGTTCACCATAAGTTTCCAACAGCACTCGATGACTTTCAACAGCACTTTTCTTTGAATTAAACAGGAAAAGTAAAACTTCCCGCAAATGGTGTTTTGTTGTGGCTCGGTTTCTGCCAACAATCTGTTGTCAAATTGCGTCGCACAGATCTTATTCAATTTCTGCCATCAATCTGTTGTCAGTTATATCAGGAGGCTTTACTCGATAGGGAGCGTCCCGTTTACCCACGTCCCGACCACAGTCAATCATATCGACCTGTGCCTAAGGTAACCAGCAACGATTAACCAATCAGAGAGTCCTATTTTGAATTGGCCAATTGGCGACGTGGGTAATCGAATCTCGTCCTATTTGATATCTACCGAGAATTTAATATCAAATTTCATTACGCAGATTCTGCTCAATTTCTGCAATCAATCCGACAACAAACTGTTTTGTACAAGTCCTGCTCTATTTTTGCCACCAATCTTCTATAATAATTTTATACAGCTTCTGTTCGGTTTCTGCCATAGACCTTATAAGTATGGACTGGCAATACGTATCAGACTGTGTCCGGAGGAGGTTAGAGAGAGAAACATCTTTTTGGTACTTCTCTTTCTACAAGTGTCCGGAAATACGTTTTGCGCATGCACCTGACATATACTATACAATAAAACATTCTGATTGATGTATATGTGTATGTGTATATGTATTATTGCAGAGAGAACATAATATTGAGGTTGTGTCTCTGAAGTCTCAGAAAGTCTCTGTATTTAATATTAATTTAATTATTTTAATAAAGATTAACAATAATGGTTCGAAGATGTATTGTTTGTGATATAACGTATTCATCAAAAAATAGTGTTTCTTTTTACTCGTAAGTATTAATGAAACAAATCGTAATGTCATAAAGTGACATTCTATAAACAGTACAAGAAAGAAAAACATCAAAAATTTCAGTTTTCCAACAAATGAAAAATATAAAAAATTATGGATGGATGTGTGCAATATAAGTGAAATCACGAAAGAAAGCAAAGTATGTTCACGTCACTTCAGTTCATCTCATTTGCAATGGACTAATAGATCTCGAAAAATTTTACAACCAAATGCAATTCCATTATTATTTCTTGGAAAAAGAAAAAAGTATCTAAAAAGGTAATATAAGATATAATAAATATAATATAAAGACGAAAAAAATGTAATATGCAATTTTAATCGCTACAGAAAAGTTATGTTCTATATCTTATTAAAAAATGTTATTAATAATGTTTAGAAAAACCACTTTTCCAAAAAATTTTGCTTCAATAATATATATTTATTATTTTAGTATACAAAAACAATGTTTGACTGTTTCAAATAATTTATTTCTTGATAAATCATATTATAAACTTAATCTAGCTTATTTAAAACTGACATGCGCAATGCATATTTCCGGACACTTGTAGAAAGAGAAGTACTAAAAAGTATGTTTCTCTCTCTAACCTCCTCCGGACACTGCTTCTCTACAGAAACTATAGGCAATTGCCAGTCCATATCTGTAAGGTCTATGGTTTCTGCCAACAATTTGACATCAAATTGCATTACTCAGATTTTGCTCGATTTCTGCAACCAATTTGCTATGATAATTTTAAACAAATTCTGTTCAGTTTCTGCTATCAAATTATGTCAGCAGGTTTTATAACATTTCTGCTGACGTTTTGTTATCATTATTTGATATAACAAATTTTTTATACAATCTGCAATCTCATTGTCGACAAAAATTTGTAGCAAAAATTGACAAAATCTGTTTGAACAGACTTTGCTGACTGGGTAGCATACACAGAGTTTGCGATCTCAGTATCATCTCTCATGCGCAGATAGAATGGATTAAATTGAGTAGAAAAGTCTTCTATCGATTTTCGCAATAATTAATGAGAAATTAATTAAGAAATCACGTGAATATTAACGCGTGGCAAAAAGAGTCCGTTGTTATGTAGGATATATTATGCCTAGATTCGATGTATTTCGATCTATGACGCCGATTCTATAGAAAAGTATTGGACGTCGTGCGTTGAAAACTGAACGTGTAAATTCTTCTTATGTGATTACGTACACTGCGCGACAACGATTCGTTCCGTGGTCACTCTCTCGCGGGGCAAGGGGAGCGTAGAAGTGACCAATCAGCTGGCAGCGTGGCAATGGCTGATTGGTTAGAGGCTACGCTCCCCTTGCCTCGCGAGAGGGACCACGGAACGAATCGTTGTCGCACAGTGTACAATGAAGCTTTGGCTACGTTCAGTAGAAAAGGCTGCTTTGCAACTATTGTAAAATTCGTGAGCCTGATTGGTGTATGCTCTTAATTTTGACTGAATCTAAGAGCATACACCAATCATATTCACGAATTTTACAACAGTTGCAAAGCAGCTTTTCCTGCTGAACACAGCCTTTGAAACCCATAAAGCACAGAGTAAATATATTGCTGAATAATTTTATTGAAACATTAAAATATCGTAAATCGATTGTGAAACTTTGCTGTATCATTGCTAAGATTTGAACTTACGGCTGTAAAATTATAGCAACGTTAAAATATTCGCTTTTCGTAAGTTGCTTATTGCAAACATATCATAATAACATTGCAATGAACATATTGAAAAAAATGATGTTATCACAACCATCTAGTAATATTGCATACAGAAAATTTTTAGATGAATATGTTAGTTTATAAACTTGTAAAAACATAAACTTTGGTCGATTAGCCATTTTTGTAGCTTTCAAATTAGATTCAGATTAAATCTCTATAAGACGTTTTTTTAAAAAGATTTAACCGTTTATAGAACATTTAAAAAACTCTGTTAGTGTTTTTTTATTAAATGTTTATCTCTATAATCTACGTGCAATTATCTCACATACATGTCAATATTACATATGGCAATAGGAATACATTAACCCTTTAAGGACGGAACGGACACTTTTTTTACATCATTTTCGGCGCTAAATCTATATATGAAAATGACTCGTGAAAAATTTGTGAAACAATGATTGTGAAAGCTTAGAATCTCAGCTTTCGGATACCGTTGCCAGATTTGACCTATAAAATTTTTGAAAAAAGTTACAGGAGATTTTTTGAAAAAAACACGAATTTTTTCAGATTCTGTCTCAGATATTTCATGTTTTGAGCTCGAAAAAGATCTTTGAAAGGATCGCAATCACGTTTAAGAGTCGTGTATATCTATGCTAAAAAATCCTGTAGCGTAATTTCAAAAATTCAAGATGGCGGACTCAAGATGGCGGTTTAAAGTTGAAAAAATCGTGAAAAATGCATTTTTCTTCGATTTTTCGATGTGTATCTCGCTCAATCTTGTAAATAACTTTAAATTTTTGACTTTTTGATCTTGAAAATCAATATTAGTACTATTAAACGTAAAAACAAGTAAATATATTTAAAAATAGCTCTAAATAAAGCTTATCGGGCATGTTTATGGACGTGTACGCTTATTTATCATACGTATACAAGAATTTTCGTCAATATAAAAAAAAATATAAATATATATGTGTATATATGTACAGATAATGCGTGTTGTCATTTCATACGTTCTTTTGCCGCCAATTTATTTGACGTTACCCGATTTTCACCGCGTGAAGGTAAATGTATACTGGAAAATCTTTTTTCTTTTTTTTTCTTTTTTCATGTATATTTTTATTTTTTATATTTTTTATAAGTTTTGATTATTTTATTTTTAATTTTTTTACGGGATTTGTAAAATTTTGATTATGTGTTAGTAATATAAAATTATTCTAGTCGTCTTATATTAGCATCATGAAAATCTAATGAGCACGAGTCACAATATTTCAGTATATCATAGTATTTTTCACATTCGTTACAAATGTAATAAGTTCGTTTTTCATATTTATCATTACAACACGTTTTTCGTTTTGGCTACTACGTCTTGTATGTATTTTTAGATTACCAAGGCTTGCTCGCTGGAGATAATCGTTGGCAACATTCTTTGCAATAAATCCCGTAAAAAAATTAAAAATAAAATAATCAAAAATTATAAAAAAATAAAAAAAAAATATACATAAAAAAAGAAAAAAAGAAAAAAATTGAAAAAAAGAAAAAAGATTTGCCATTATACGTTTACCTCCACGCGGTGAAAATCGGGCAACGTCAAATAAATTGGCGGCAAAAGAACATATGAAATGATAACACGCATTATCTGTACATATATACACATATATATATTTCGATTTTTTTTTACATTGTCGAAAATTCTCGTATACGTATGATAAATAAGCGTACACATCCATATCCAGACAGCACAGGACATTCTATGGATATTCATTTTATGTCCATTTTACGTCCACACGTCCATGGACATAAAATAAACGTCCATCGTACATCCGATTTAAGACATCTGTTAATGGTCAATATTTGGACGTCCACAAGATGTCCGATCTTGGAGGTCAAAGTTTCTCGCGAGCACGCAAGCATGTATTAGTTCGTTCGTTTACCGCTACGCGACATGCGATGCGCTATATTTCTCGTATTTAAGTTTCAGTTATGAGAATTATATAAAGTTTGCAAAAGGTAACAAATAAAATTAAAAATGTATTGTTCAATTTAATTTCTGATTTAAAAGCACGGGTTTCAGATATTAAATTGATTTTATAAGTCGGACAAGTAAATGTCCGGCGAATAAACGAAAATAATTTTTCATTATCTATTTAAGATGTAAAGTGCAATATGCAAGTATAAATTATAAAATTTTATAAGTATAAATTATAAAATTTTTATATAAAATTTTTATGTAAAATTTTATATGAAATAGATAAATTATATTATTATTTAGGGATTGAAATATATATGTTTCGTTTAAAAATTATGATATGTTTAAATCATAAAGGTTATTCTTTTTTCACACATATAATATACATTTTTTTTAAATTATCTGTTTTATAATCCTTTTGTGCAAAAAAAGTAACATTTAAATAATATGTGATATTGCATTAATGTATATGTGATATAAATTTTCTTTAATAAATGTATTGCTTAAAAAAATATATATTTTATCTTTTTAATATGTAAATTCAAATTTTGTATGTAATCCCTTTTTCATCTCGTTATTACATCCACATCCGTTTTGTATATCTGTTATTGCTAATTTATGTCCATTCGGATGTCTTTTAGACATGTCAGGGATTAATTTATATCCACCAATTTTATATTTGGATATGCTATGAATATCCACTGTATATTTGAGGAACATAAAACGGATATTTATGGATATTTTCAATATCCTTCAAGGATATTTGTAGAATATTTTATGGATATCTGTGTGCTGTCTGGGTAAACATGTCAGACAAGCTTTATTTAGAGCTATTTTTAAATATATTTACTTGTTTTTACGTTTAATATTACTAATATTGATTTTCAAAAAGTCGAAAATTTAAAGTTATTTACAAGATTGAGCGAAATACACATCGAAAAGTCGAAGAAAAATGCATTTTTCACGACTTTTTCAACTTTGAACCGCCATCTTGAGTCCGCCATCTTGAATTTTTGAAATTACGCTACAGGGTTTTTTAGCATAGATACACATGACACTCTTAAGCGTGATTGCGATCCTTTCAAAGACCTTTTTTGAGCTCAAAACATGAAATATCTGAGACAGAATCTGAAAAAATTCGTGTTTTTTTCAAAAAATTTTCTGTAACTTTTTTCAAAAATTTTATAGGTCAAATCTGACAACGGTATCCGAAAGCTGAGATTCTAAGCTTTCAAAATCATTGTTTCACAAATTTTTCACGAGTCATTTTCATATATAGATTTAGCGCCGAAAATGATGTAAAAAAAGTGTCCGTTCCGTCCTTAAAGAGTTAATATACGCAATAAATGAATTATTTCATTTATTGCGTATATTAATTCATTTATTCATCTAATAATTTATTTTATATTTTGAATCCTAGCAAGAAGTCCAGATTTTTAAACAAATTATTTTAAATTAAAATTTATCAGAAATTAAACTGATGCAAGAAAAGAACTGTAGAACTTTGGATCTTATGTTAGTCTTTTATCAAGAGACACGGTAGTGTCTTGCACAAAGTTCATGTAAAGCATTAGCGAGGCACTCCGTGTATCTATACGCGAGTCGGAGAGTCGAGAGTAACTCAAATTACCGGATTTCAATAACGGCTGAACGGATTCAATTCTTACTAGGCTTAATCGATACAACGAGTTTGAATTATATAAAGAACCTACACAGCACAAATGGCTATTTGCCTGCTGATAATCGACATTTTTTAATTAACTTGAAATTATCTTTTTAAGTCGACGTTTAGTCAACTATTTCTAGTACGGTTTATTGTCGACTTTAACTATCGACTATGAGTCGACTAAGGTCGACCATTTTCAGAAAATTAAAAGTCGCCTTTCGACAAAGCGAAAAATCAATTAAATTAGGCATTTTCAATTAAATTAGGTATTTTCAAAGACTTGGTTGATTTAATTTCATTATTCTTTAATTGTATTATACGTAACAATATTATATATAATTAAAATATAATAAAACCTACACGGAAAAATTTATCCAATATCTAATAAATATCTAAATGTCTATATGAGGTCCATATCCTCTATAGACTAGTAGATGTATACAGAGTTGGCCATTTTAATACGTCCACGGGAATATCTCCTCAGATAGGGACGATAGCGGAAAATGCCTCAGACAAAAGTTGTATGGCTTGAAGGGGGCCATAAGATGGTGTCATTGGTTTGATCTTAAAAAGTCGTGAAGGTCACCTTCAATTTTTTAAATAGAACTCCCTATTTTTTATTACATACATTTTTTGTAACTCAAATTTGCTATAGCTTATCTCGAGAACTTTCCAAAACGTTATAATTAAGTTAGTTTTCATTAAGTACTTTCCAAGTTATGAGATTTGAAATTTTTCTTAATATTACATAAACCGTAAAATATCTTGTAAAATATTCATTTTTCGATTACTTTACCTTAATACTTTTAGGTATAAAATAATAAAAGGAATCAATTGGTGTAAAGAAAACATATAGTTGTTTCGAAGATAAAATATGTAATTTGCAATTAACAATTACATATTTTGTTATTACGAACGTGGCCATTTCGAACGTGGCCGTTTCGAACGCTCCCGCCAAAAATCCTTTTCATATACTTCTTTTGTACCTAAAAGGAACTTATTTACAAAATTTGACTCAAATCGGAGCATGATCGTTTTCGGAAGAATAGCCCAAGATACTTTACATAGAGATAGACGATCAGTTTTAAATCTTTCCTCAAAACGATATAATTTTATCAAAAAAGATCTTATCAAAAGATTTTATCAAAAAAATTGTTTACATCAAAGAGCCGATTTTTTCAGTAATGCAGCAGATTTAAAAAAATTGTTAAAAAAAATTCTCTTTCTCAAAGTCTATCTTCAGCATTCGTCATTTTGTAAAACATTTTTTGTAACTCAAATTTGATTTTTTTAGCTTCTAAGAGGACTGTTTAAGGATGCTTTGTATGTACACTCGGCAACCAAAAAATGCCTTAACACCTGAATTTGCCCGTGTCAAGGCATATTCGGACGACGTACTTCCACTCTATTAGAATTGTACGTCATGACTATTTAATATCTGGCAACGATGTTTCAAAGCGTTTTTTCACCAAATTCAAACTAATGTGTGACATATCTGAAAAAGTGGTTAAGTGTCAAATATGTCAAAATGTATATGGTTAGAAAGTAAGTAATGCACATTAATTATATAAAATATTAAAATAAA
Source organism: Camponotus floridanus (assembly GCF_003227725.1). NCBI lineage: Eukaryota > Metazoa > Arthropoda > Insecta > Hymenoptera > Formicidae > Camponotus > Camponotus floridanus. The sequence continues at coordinate 272,303 of NW_020229224.1, read as the reverse complement.
ATACATTAAATATATAAAAAATATAAAGCGTGATATAAATTACACATATTAATGCCAGTTTTTTATTGTGTGTCACAGATTTGAGGACGAGCGACTGGTGTTCAAATATAAAAACTTGTCAGAAATAAAATACAAAAAAGAAAGAGGAAAAGGAAGAGAAAAAATATAATGAAAATATGATAAATATATATATATATATATATATATATATATATATATACATATATTATATATATTTATTATGTAATTTATTTTTTTATATTTTTTATTATTATATATTACTTACTTAATACAGTATCCAATATTCTTTTTCTATTACCAGCTGTAATCTTCTTTGCATAGAATAAATTAAATTCTGTGTATATCCTTCTTTCTGCGATAATTGTTGCCAAACTTGATGCATGTGGTTTCTTAAAGCATCTCTTGTCCTGAGTTGACCAGCTTTCCATGATAACTTCATTTGAGCCCAAACATTTTCTATTGGGTTTAAGTCTGGAGACTTTGCTGGCCATCTAATTTGTTAAATGTCTGGATTTTCAGTGAACCATGCTTGCACCAATCTGGAAGTATGAATGGCACTATTGTCTTGTGCTATCTTAACAATTGGATATTGATCTTCAGGGAAAATTCGTCTAATTGCCGGTTTTAATATTTCTTCTAAAATTTCCACATATTCTTCCGCATATCCACATATCCATCCTTGGGGATATCTCTGTGAGTTCTACTAATCCATGAGACGTCATGCATCCCCAGAAGCCTAATGTGATTCTGCTGCTAGTTCTTGATGGAAGAACATACTTCGGATTTAACCGTGTGGTCGTACGCGTGCGATTCACGGATCACCCGGATAAAATAAAAAAAAAGAAAGGTTAATGGTCCGTCAAGCCGTTGTTAGACCAAATGTAAGTCGGAGGAGGATAAGATATAAGATAAAGATATTTGGAAGTCACCAATAAAACAAAGTTAGTCGTATTAAAATATTCTCGCTGTCTTTATTCGCACCGACATTCCCACAAGAATCCAAACAGGCTCGCAGCCCTAAGCACCCGGGCAACTCACGACAATGCTCCTAATACTCGGAACTCGATAATTAAATCTCCTGAACGCGACGTCTGTACTCCGTTACGTCTCGGAGGCGAAGCTCCTAATTTTTCTCACGGGGCACTGTGGCGCGAGATCTCCCACTAACTCTCCATCAGCTGTGGCAGATTTTAATTGGCTAGTTCTCCGTATTCAAAGGTAAACGGCCGATCTTCGCGTCAACAAGTTTTCGTATGACACATCACGCTTCGTCAAAATATACATCCGACAATACGAAACAACAATAGCCTGCCACGGCCGATCGACCTTCTCGAAACTTCTAGATTTAACTACTCGCTTGTAAATATGAAAAGTCCGCTGATCTATTTCAAATGTAAAATTTCAATTTTTAATCTCGCTGAGACTGCAATTAGTTTCAAGCGTCGCCACAACCGGATTTCTGTCCCTTTGATCGTCAGACTCGATATCGCCCTTCTTCTGCGGATGAAAAAACTTTTTCATCCATCCAAACAACGGCATTCCATTTTTCTTGGGGTGTATTCAAATGTTGTCTTGCGAATAACATTCGTTGCCCTCTATGTCGAGGCTTGAGCTTTATTTTTTTTGTTGCAGGCTTACAATGAACTTTTGCAGCACGTAGGCGACGTCTTATTGTTTGTGCACAAATATTTATATCCCTGTTCCTCAGGATATTTATAACAGAATCAAAAGGATTTTCGTCAACAGCTCTTATAATTTCTTGATTTATTCCGGAGTAGTCTTCTGTCGCCTTTTATTATTTTTGCGATGGTCTTGCAGATTTGCCATACCTCTTTCTTCATGCTTTTTTTATCCATAACGCAGCTGTCTGACGAGTACATCCCACCATGTTTGCAATCAGCAACAATTAACCAATCAGAGAGTCCTATTTTGAATTGGCCAATTGGCGACGTGGTCAATCGGGTGCCACCCCTCCGGAACAAAATCAAGAAATTATAAGAGCTGTTGACGAAAATCCTTTTGATTCTGTTATAAATATCCTGAGGAACAGGGATATAAATATTTGTGCACAAACAATAAGACGTCGCCTACGTGCTGCAAAAGTTCATTGTAAGCCTGCAACAAAAAAAATAAAGCTCAAGCCTCGACATAGAGGGCAACGAATGTTATTCGCAAGACAACATTTGAATACACCCCAAGAAAAATGGAATGCCGTTGTTTGGATGGATGAAAAAGTTTTTTCATCCGCAGAAGAAGGGCGATATCGAGTCTGACGATCAAAGGGACAGAAATCCGGTTGTGGCGACGCTTGAAACTAATTGCAGTCTCAGCGAGATTAAAAATTGAAATTTTACATTTGAAATAGATCAGCGGACTTTTCATATTTACAAGCGAGTAGTTAAATCTAGAAGTTTCGAGAAGGTCGATCGGCCGTGGCAGGCTATTGTTGTTTCGTATTGTCGGATGTATATTTTGACGAAGCGTGATGTGTCATACGAAAACTTGTTGACGCGAAGATCGGCCGTTTACCTTTGAATACGGAGAACTAGCCAATTAAAATCTGCCACAGCTGATGGAGAGTTAGTGGGAGATCTCGCGCCACAGTGCCCCGTGAGAAAAATTAGGAGCTTCGCCTCCGAGACGTAACGGAGTACAGACGTCGCGTTCAGGAGATTTAATTATCGAGTTCCGAGTATTAGGAGCATTGTCGTGAGTTGCCCGGGTGCTTAGGGCTGCGAGCCTGTTTGGATTCTTGTGGGAATGTCGGTGCGAATAAAGACAGCGAGAATATTTTAATACGACTAACTTTGTTTTATTGGTGACTTCCAAATATCTTTATCTTATATCTTATCCTCCTCCGACTTACATTTGGTCTAACAACGGCTTGACGGACCATTAACCTTTCTTTTTTTTTATTTTATACGGGTGATCCGTGAATCGCACGCGTACGACCACACGGTTAAATCCGAAGTATGTTCTTCCATCAAGAACTAGCAGCAGAATCACATTAGGCTTCTGGGGATGCATGACGTCTCATGGATTAGTAGAACTCACAGAGATATCCCCAAGGATGGATATGTGGATATGCGGAAGAATATGTGGAAATTTTAGAAGAAATATTAAAACCGGCAATTAGACGAATTTTCCCTGAAGATCAATATCCAATTGTTAAGATAGCACAAGACAATAGTGCCATTCATACTTCCAGATTGGTGCAAGCATGGTTCACTGAAAATCCAGACATTTAACAAATTAGATGGCCAGCAAAGTCTCCAGACTTAAACCCAATAGAAAATGTTTGGGCTCAAATGAAGTTATCATGGAGAGCTGGTCAACTCAGGACAAGAGATGCTTTAAGAAACCACATGCATCAAGTTTGGCAACAATTATCGCAGAAAGAAGGATATACACAGAATTTAATTTATTCTATGCAAAGAAGATTACAGCTGGTAATAGAAAAAGAATATTGGATACTGTATTAAGTAAGTAATATATAATAATAAAAAATATAAAAAAATAAATTACATAATAAATATATATAATATATGTATATATATATATATATATATATATATATATATATACATATGTTTTATTTTTTCCAGAAATTTAGCAGAGAAAGAAACGCTGGTTTTTCTTATTCTGAATTGACCAGCTATTCATAATAACTTCATTTAATATTCAGTAATATTCAGTAATTCATGATATTGCATATTGTTACATAGTGTTACACCTGTATATATTATGTCTGTTAATTATATGTTTAATTATATTTATTTTGAATTATAAAAACGTTTACTTGTTTATTTATATTTATTTATATAATTTATATTATATTTATATAATTTATTTATATTTATTTATATAATTTATATTATATTTATATAATTTATATTTATTTATTATTGTATACAAATACAAATAATAATTTCAAAAAAATATATATATTTATCATATTTTCATTATATTTTTTCTCTTCCTTTTCCTCTTTCTTTTTTGTATTTTATTTCTGACAAGTTTTTATATTTGAACACCAGTCGCTCGTCCTCAAATCTGTGACACACAATAAAAAACTGGCATTAATATGTGTAATTTATATCACGCTTTATATTTTTTATATATTTAATGTATTTTATTTTAATATTTTATATAATTAATGTGCATTACTTACTTTCTAACCATATACATTTTGACATATTTGACACTTAACCACTTTTTCAGATATGTCACACATTAGTTTGAATTTGGTGAAAAAACGCTTTGAAACATCGTTGCCAAATATTAAATAGTCATGACGCACAATTTTAATAGAGTGGAAGTACGTCGTCCGAATATGCCTTGGCACGGGCAAATTCAGGTGTTAAGGCATTTTGATTGATGAATGTACAATCCCAGCAAAAAGTAGTTTAAAATCAATATTGACGAATATATCCACTTTTTATGTATTTTGAGAAATTGCGTGGAATATTACAATTTGATTTTAGCTACAGTGCAGAGATGTTTATTTTAATATTTAATGCGTTTTTACTGAAATATTCGGAATTTTGTTAATCGAAATGGTTAACTTATTTTGGCAGAGAATTTCGCCTTGTGTCAGATACGTGGCTAATTTCATTTGAATTATATTTAATATAATACAATAAATTCAATGAAATTAACCATGTATCTGACACAAGGCAAAATTCTCTGCCAAAAGTTAATCATTTTGATTAACAAAATTCGGAATATTTCAGTAAATATTTACAATATAAACAAATATATCCCCAATAAACTGTAAAATCTTAGATATTATGTAATTAAATATTTAATCTATGTTCGATTACAATCCCGGCACGCCAAGTTTTCATAACTTGCTTCGATTTAGAAACTGTGCGATTTAAAACTTGCGTAAAACCTTTTTTTTTTAAATTATACACATTGTATAAAAAATGTTTTAGAAATTAAAAGAATCCTAATTCCCATTTAATGTTGATTTTAAATATTTTAAAAATCAAGTTTCTCTAAATGAATATAAAATGCGTTTTAATTTCTCTAGGAAGAATTTAAGTATAATATTTCTACGATATAAGATTGATATTTCATCAAATATTATATCAAATTTACAAATTGCTCTTAAGTACTTGGCTAATAGTAATTATTGGTTTCATATTTAGTTTTGATATTTTATTTTTTTCTAATTTTTTTTAGACAAGTTATTTGTTTTGTTTTTCAGGAAAATAATTTTGTGAGGGAAAATTATTGTAAATTATTTTTAAGGACTTTTTTTATTAAACATTTTGTTACATACAAGGTAAAATATTTTTTATATATTTGGCGTATTTTTTTTTTACCTTTGTAAAGTTCTTTTTAGAGGGATTAATTATTGCGAAAATCGTAAAACAGTAGGACTTCTTTATTCAATTTAGCTCGCTCTACATGCATACGAGAGGAAACAGTTATTAACGGATATCTCATATATATAATTTATGTATAATAATTGTACTTATAATTATGCGTAATAATGAATTATATTATGTGTAGTGCCTTATCCAGTGTTTTTTCAATGAATTAAATATAGTAAGTACACAAAAATGTTACAAAAATCAATTACAGCAATTGGTAATTTGCTTTTTTAATCCTAGTTTTTATTTTACAGGTAGATCAAAGGGGATTTCCCAAGCAAGACTCCATTATTCAACTTATGACACATAATTTACGTAATTCAGAGTTGCAAGATTTTATAGTCGAAGCTATTGTAGAATGTTTTCATTACCTGGATATGAGGCAAGACAAGTGTTACTATTCACAAAATCTTCTAACTTGCTTGAACGAAAAGGGAAAAGAAGTATGTCTATATACATAATTGATAAATTTTATTAATAAATTTATTTAAATTTTAATGAACATAATAAAATCAAAGATCTCAAAATAAGTTTAAAAAAATATATAAGTTTATAATTTTTAAAGATCAGTTCCCTCTAGTTACTAAAGCTATAAAAATTTGATTTTTTAAATAATTATATAAAAATAAACTTTAAAAATGCAAAAATTATTATATTTTTCAAACTTAATATTTTGAAACTAATCAAATTGTTTATTTTTTCAGAGATGCGAGGATTGGAATAATTATTAATACTATGCACATATTTTAAATAGCTGCAATTAAATATAAGTTCTAAAAGAAGAAAAATAGTGACGAAATTAATTATTTCTATAAAAATATGATTTAGAAAAAAATACCACGTATACAATTATTATTAGAGAAGTACATAGGATATATAATGATTATACACAAAGAGATATAATAAATTAATATATTATATGTTCTTTCTTATTAATATTATAACGTGTATATATACATGTATATACTAGATTTTAATATAGATAACTATTATTTGCATTTCTCTCATCATAAAAATGTGTGTGTGTGTGTGTGTGTGTGTGTGTGTATACATATACATACATACATACATACATATATATATATATATATATATATATATATATATATATATATATATATATATACAGAATAGACTATTTTAATCAATACACACGAATATCTCGAAAAGGAGAAGTTTTTCAAAATATGTTTCAAACAAAAGTTTTATGACTTTGAGGAGGAAAATAATGACATTATTAATTTAATTGTAAATTACGCCATTTTAGAGATTATATCATGGAAATCATTTTTTTAAGTTAATCATTTTTTTAATCGATTTTTTTTTTAAATAAAAGTTGTAGCTGGCAATTAGAGGAATTCAACGGTTTTTTATTTTTTGAAATTGGATAATTTTTCACTGCGACAGTATTTCAAAGTTTAAGTGAAAAACTTCCACGTCTCCATATACAGTGTGCGTATTTTGTAATTCCAAACCGCCTTTCTCTTTATGTTATTGCTTCTATTTGATGATTAACTAACTCCAGTCCGATTGACACGCATTTTCCCGCGCTCAGCATTACCCCGAATTGTGAGAGGCAAGGGGACGCAAAATCCCAAAAGGATGAAAGCCCTACCACGTCCACATCGTTTATCTTGGATAATGCTAAGCGCGAGAAAATATGTATCAATCGGTCTAAAGCTAGTTGATCATCAAATAGAACAAATAGAACTAGTTCAGATAATGGATAGAAACAACACACACACACACACACACACACAAATGGAGGGCGGTTTGGAATTACAAAATATGCATATTGTATGGGCGTGAAAGTTTTTCACTTAAACTTTGAAACGCTGTATCTCAGTGAAAAATTATCCAATTTCAAAAAATAAAAAACCGTTGAATTCCTTTCATTGCCAGTTACAACTTTTATTTAAAAAAAAATCGACTTCCATTTAAAGAAATGGCCTTCATGATAAAATCTCTAAAGTGAAGCCATCTATAATAAAATTAATAATGTCATTATTTCTCCCCCTAAATCATAAAATTTGTTTGAAACATTGTTTGAAAAAACTTCTCTTTTTCGAGATATTCGCGCGTATATTGATTAATATGATCTACCCTGTATGTATGTGTGTGTATGTGTGTGTGTGTAGTAATAGACCTTTTTTATAAAAAGCATTATTAACTTCTACATATCATTATCGTTTCGCAATAAAATAAAAAAATCTTTCGAATATTACTTTTATATACAATAAACATTACTTCCTTTTCTTTAAATCTTCAAATCGCTTCATCAAGTCGTCGAAATCAATATCATCGTTCTCGGGAAGATTTGTAGACGGATCATTGTTTTCTGTTGGCACTGCCGGCAGATCTGGGAGCTGATAATTGTTCATTGGCATTTTAGATCTAGGCTGAGGTTTCGGTTTTTCATCAGACTAAAAAAATATACATAAATTATATTTATGGAAGTTCTAGGTTCTAATCTTATCATTTGAGCACATATATCTAATTATATAATAATTTCTATCAAATTCAAATATTATTTTAATATATTAATAAATATTATTTTAATAATTCTAATAATTATTCCATAATAAAATAGAAAAAATGTATAATTTTACCTGTTTATTTAAATCAGGTGGAAAATCAGATTGGTATGGTGGTGGTAAATCTTCCTAATTAATTTTTTAGATGTTATTATGAATAAATAAATTATTTTATTATCAGTATCAGGTTAATAATAATTTTATTAATATTATTTATATAATTGTCAATATATATGTAATAAAATCACGTTACTCACTTGTTTATTCGAGTTAGCATTATCCAAAGGTATATTATACGAAAATGAAGTAGGATTGAAAGGAGTATTTTGATCCTTTTCAATCGGAGATATTGGAGATACGAATCCCATAGATAAAGTATCTTTTTCTGAATCCTAGAATTATGATATACAATATAATACAATGTTAACATGTGATGCCACAAATAATGGTGATATATATAATGAAAGTGCAAAAAGTAGATTAAACATTATTCCTATTAAAGATTAATCCTTTCTGATTGTTATTTATCAAAATTATATAATTTATTTATATTTATTTATTAAAATTATATAATTTATTAAAATTATTTATTAAAATTATATAATTTATTTATGATTTTATATAAGAATTAAAAGAGTTATTTAAATTACTATATTTGAGTGAGATCCAGGATCAGGTAACAAAGGTGCCTGTGGAAAACCTATAAAACCAAGTGGATGAGGCATTCCTCCACTAGCAGTATCTAAATTGTTTCTCGATTCTCCTCCGTTAGCTCCTATGTCGATCAACATTGCATCCTGGGCTTCTGCCATCACTTGTGGATCTGGTTCATAATCCACATTGTAATTTTTGGCAATCTCTATCAAATATTTCTCTACGAGCAACTTTGAAGGTGACTGCACACTCATCTTATGTTTCAATTTCTCTGATATTGTCTGAATTGCTTCCTCCCGACATGCTTCTGTATACTGTCTGCCATATTTAGATGTCAAGATATCTGCTATCACTTTAATTTCCTGCACATCCGTTTGAATACGAGGTGCTGCCCAAAGAATAGTAGATATTGCTTCTGCTAAACCTTCATCAAGGTTTCTGAAAATAATAATAATCAATTGAAATTGTATGTATGAGTGTAAGTGCAGCAAATAAAATTTTTCATCTCAGGAATTACTTAATAAAAATACATAATTCAGATAATAAAGAATCTTTTAAAATATGCTATATTTGCATTTTCATCATTCAAAAACCTTGTAAACAAAAGAGAGTGAAAAGGCAACTTTGAAATTTCAAATTATCATATGAAAGAAATAACATAATTGAATTCTATGTTAAAAATCAAGCAACTTTCATTTAAAATACTTTGTTTTATTAATTTTTGATATAATTTATTGTATTGTAATATACATAGCAATATAAAATTTTGTTATATGAAATTTTTTTGTTTACTATTAAGTTTTTTGTTTACTGTCTTAATTATTTTAATTGTTATATTTATTAGTACATATATACTTCAAAAAATTTTTTATCCAGTAGTATTAAGTGATTAATGTTTATGTGAATTGTGTTTGTATGTCAAAAAATGATTTAGAGTATACAAATACTATAAAAATATCTTAAAAATAAATAAGTGTCATAAAAATAATTTTATAGATCAGTTAAAATTATATTTAATTATTATATTTATATTTAATTAAAAATTAATATTATTTATATATAATTAAAAATTATATTTAATTATTATATTTAATGTTTCTTGAAAACTAAGTCCTCCATTGCAAAATGTTTTAAATAAAATTTTGTAATTTCAAATAAGACATAAGATAGCTTTTAATTCAATCTCAGAGATTTTAAGAACTTAATTTTTTTAATGGAATTAATTTATGTAAATCGATTTCTTACAATATTTAAGAAATTATAAAAGTAGGATTAAAAATTAAATAACTTATAAAATTTTTTTTTAAATTTTAACTTGACAATTTTATATAAATTATGAAATATTTTGGAAAATATTAAATTTTCGATTAATTTATCTCAATACTTTTATGTAAAATAACGAAAAGAATCAATTGGTCAAAAAAGTATAGTTTATAAAACAAAATTAAATTTGCAATGAATAGTTACATTATGCAGTTGCAATGATTTGACGATTTATTAAATGCAGTTGAAACTCACTTCATCTGCTGAATGAGACCAAAACGTGCAAGCAGTAAATCGCAATACATCTCAAGCAATTCCATTGCCTCCACCATGTAATCTTCCCGGATGATATACTCCACTCGAATTTTAGCTCGCTCAGATTTGCCAGCAGCAATATAATCGGCAATCTCACGACGTGCCTTCTGTGCCAACTCAGTTTTCTTCTTCTCCAGTAATTTTAGCCGATTAATTGCTAAACGCAAATGTGTCTTTAACTTCGTATAGTTCGGCCCACTTGAGAACATCTTTGCACTTGCTATTCCCTATCTGTATAGATTTTTCTTTCCTGCAATATTTTATAAAAGTCGGATATAAATATTTGATGTATATTTGATAACACAAAAATATAGTTGAGGTGAGAAATTGTATTTCACTCGATAGAAAAATCAAGTCACAAGTTTCTAAAAAAAAAGTAAGAGAAAATATACTTGCCGAAAACAATTTGATCCTTTAGAATATTTATTTAGGCAGTCAAATATACTGCAAAGAATTTTTCAATTTATATTTATTTTATTTTTAAAATGTCAAAAATACATATATAATTAAGATTAATCTAATATACCTTGATATATTGATAACAAATTATATGTAATAACAACACTTGTGTGTGACAATATAGGCCATAGACATAGTAAGTATAGACCGAGCATCCATTGTATGGCCGGTATTCATAGTCCGATCTTATATTTAAGATCGTCTTAAGGTGCGGCCTCATTGACGCTAAAAAGTAGCGTCAACCATTGGTTGAACAAAGAGGTAAGTATAGTTGCTTCATTGTTCAACCAATGGTTGACGCTACTTTTTAGCGTCAATGAGGCCGCACCTTTAGGCCGGTATTCATAGTCCGATCTTATATTTGAGATCGTCTTAAGTTCGAGCTTAAAATGCTACGCAGCTATTTGATTGGATGAATGAGGTCTTAACTCAACCTCCAAGCAGACTTAAGACGATTTTAAATATAAGATCGGACTATGCATACCGGCCTTAAGTCTGCTTGGAGGTTGACTTAAGACCTCATTCAACCAATCAAATAGCTGCATAGCATTTCAAGCTCGAACTTAAGACGATCTCAAATATAAGATCGGACTATAAATACCGGCCTATAAGCGTTGATGCATAAGAGAAAGACAAAAGATATAAGATGAATTTCTTTCTCTTTTCAATGTTAAGTGTAAGAGAGAAAAAGAAACTCATCTTACATCTTTTGTCTTTCTTTTCGTATACATCACACTAGTGATGTGCGATCGTATGATAAAAATCGATTTTTGAATCGATTTTGAATCGTACATGTAAAAATCGATTCTCATAAAAATCGGAGTACAAAGAATCGATCTCGTGAAAATCGATTTTTTTTACATTATAAAAGAAGAAATATGCCGAAACGTAAAGAAATTAATTAAAGTGTACTTTTTTTACTTAAAAAATCATAGCAGACCTTCGGGAATTCAAGCTAGTCGAGCTAATCCTAAAGAGAGCCGAGGCCGAGATCCTTTGCGAGTCGGCAATTTTAGTCGAGTGTAGAATCGAATTCTAGCCTTAAAAAAATAATCGATTCTAGCTTTAAAAAATCGATTCTCTCAAAAATCAGGTGCTATGGAATCGATACAAAAAAATCGATTTTTCTCGTCGAGAAAATCGATTTTCATGAAGATCGATTCAGAATCGCACATCACTACATCACACTTATACTATGGATACTCGGTCTATACTTACCATGGACGTAAGAAATACAGGACAGAGCATAAAATACTCTTTTAGACGATGGGAGTGAAGCCTGAGGGGTAAGGGGTTTATTGTCGCGGCCATCTTAGATGCTTCAGATGTAGCGTCTATTTTCACGTCGCAAGGACGTAAATCGAATAAAATATGAGAGATTCCGTGAAATCATCTATCATCTGAAATCGCTGTGTTATTCTGAATCATTTCTGAATATTAAGGAATTCAAAAATATCACACTCCGTGAAATTAATATCCGTCGCCATCTTACATGCCTCATATTCAGTTGCAGTAGACATTTCTTTCCCCTCACCCTTTGAGCTTCACCACCGCAGCAATACACTCTGTCCCACAGACTTCTATATATATACTAGACTGCTAACCTTGATTCCCTAGATGTACCAGTACATAATGTATATCTTAAGGCGTCTTTAGATGGAAGCGTTTAGCGTCAAGCGTCGAGCGTCAAAAACACGTGCGCAGCACCCTTGCGCATAATTCTGAACAGGCAGATTCCAGCATCTTGACGCTAAAACCGCTAAAACAATGTCTAGTAACAAAATTTTAATAAATACGGTAGAGGTAAGTAGATTGTATATTCTTAATAGAAAATGTATTAATATATATAATATATAATAAATATAATAGATATAATAGATGTAATAGATATCATTATACAATATATATTATAGAATTGCGCGATTAGTAGCGTATTACAACATAACCAAACAGAAGGAATAATTGGCATAAATACAATATATGTTTTCTAAATACAACATGAATATTATTTATTACAATGTATTCTTTGTATAGGATATAACGTGTGGAGTGTGCACGTAACTTTTTTTTGTTTCTTATATTCATGATTAATAATGCTGCTGCATTCTAATAACCATTGATGATAACGATAATTAACTGACATTTTATTGATAATATTTGATAATAATGATAATATTGATAATATTGATAATAATGATAATATTTGATAATATTCCGCAATTTAGATGATTTACTGACTGCTCCAGCGTTTCAACAAATCACTAGGCACACTGCGCATGTCACACTTTTTGACGCTTTAACGCTCGACGCTAATACGCTCCCATGTAAAGGCACCTTTATACATAACTGAATAACCGATTGGAATGTGTCGTCTGCTATGTACATATATCGATCGTCAAGTGAAATGTATTATTGTATTATAATTTGTCAACATTTTTCTAATGTTTATATTTAAAAAATGATAATAATATAAAAAAATATTATTAATATTAGGTTATTTTATATAAAAATGCACTTGAAGTTAGGTTAGGTTATATCATTTTTTTAAGTTTTATTTTTCATAAAAAACGTTGTGCACAACAATCAGCACATGTTTTTAAAAATGTTATAATAATTAATACATAAAAATGTTATAATAATTAATACAATATTTTCAAGTTCAAAATAATATAATTAAATTCAACTCCGTACATAAACTTAAACTTCAGTCAACGCACAGAAAAAATCATAACGTAAAGACATATCTTTACGTTGCGATTTTTTCTGTGCATTGACTGAAGTTTAAGTTTAAGTCTAAGTTTATGTACGGAGTTGAATTTACAATATATACTTAACGTAACGTAATGCGATACGGAACACCTTGTGCGGAGGCCCTTACTATGTCTATGATACAGGCTCTTCATTAATTACGGAGATGAAGTCATGAAATCTCAGATTTATCAGAGTTGTGTTCTAAAATTTATTTCTTGGAGTAGAGTGACGTGTTCCTGCGCGTCCTTCGCGTGATTTTTGTTTTAATTAATTTTTTAGTTTCTCCCTCTCTCGAGGGCTTCGACAGTAGCAACGTATACCAGTTTTGGGCCAGTATCTTATATTCCTCTTGGGAATTAGTTTAGGCCCTTTGGGCCACTCAAATTAAAGGAAGAAGAAGAAGAAGCGCTATAGTACCCAGACAGCACACATGTCCAAAAAAACATCCAAAAGACAACTTAAAAACGTCTTAAAGTCCTCTAGACATCTTTAAGACATCTTTTGGTCTTTTTGTGCTGTCTGGATAGCGCTATATAAGTACGTTTCAGGACTTTCTGCTACAATTGTAGCGGTCGCTATTTTTTTCTGCTACAATTGTAGCAAAAAAGTTGTAACCATGGACGTAAGAAATACTGGACAAAACATAAAGTACTCTTTTAGACAAGAGGAGTGAAATCTGAGGGATAAAGGGTTTATTGTCGCGGCCATCTTAGATGCATCAGATTTAGCATCTATTTTCACGTCGCACGGACATAAATCGAATAAAATATGAGAGATTCCATGAAATCATCTATCATCTGAAATCGCTGTGTTATTCCGAATCATTTTTGAATATTAAGAAATTCAAAAATATCACACTCCGTGAAATTAATATCCGTCGCCATCTTACATGCCTCATATTCAATTGCACTAGACATTTCTTTCCCCTCATCCTTTGAGCTTCACCCCCGCAGCAATACACTCTGTCCAGTATTTCTTACGTCCATGGTTGTAGCGCTAATACTGTAGCGATGCGACCCCGAAACACAGTCAATGGCCTAGTTTCCATCGAAGTCTTCAATTCGATTCTGCTTCGGTGCGCATCGAATTTAATGTACTCTTCCAATGACATATACAACAAGATTAGAGACTTTCTAAGAGACTGGCCATCAAGGGACCACTTTTGGTCAGACATTTTTATGCAACTCCCGCTCGTATTCAAATTTTAATAATCCTATTTTGAGTACAAATAATATTTATTAATAATAAAAATTAAGTATAAATAATATTTATTAATAATAAATATTATAATTATTTATAATATAACATTTTAAATTACAACAAAATGATTATTATGTGCCGAAAGAGAAAGACACACAGCGCTGCTATGAAGAATGGTCTGCATACCTACCGCTTTTACCATTTGACTTATAGACAAAATAAGTGCGATTCATCCAACCAGTTAAGGCAAGATAAGTGCGATTCATCCAACCAGTTAAGACAAGATAAGTGCGATTCATCCAACCAAGTTTCATTAAACAAAACTGTAACTTCATCGTGAGTTTTTTCATTCTCACCCCAACCACGCATCATCAAGCGATATTCGCTCTCGTTCTGTTAATCGGGCCATCGTGAAAATAACATTTGAAATTACAGAAATGAAAATCAGTAAGAATTCCTATGATAGAAAACGACAAAAATAGCACATTTTCAAAACACAATATCCGAAACTTGTATGCCAATTGACACTACTTTTTTAAGGATAAAATAAATGATAATAATAAATAAGGTAGCGATGATCAAGAAATCAAAAAAATTCTATGAATACTCATAGACAGTGTATCATATGACAACAGGTACAATTACATGTTATTAGTGGACGCAACTGAACGTCATGATGCGAAATCAGTAAGCAATGTCAATGTGCATCACAATTGTTTCGTAACTGGGAGTGTTTTTAAGGGAATGGGGCTCATATGCAGTGTTTTGTAAACGTTTCGACATCAGCTACAAGAATCTGTAACAAAAACTGACGAGTTCCATTTGAAATTTTTTACGTTATTTATATGCAGCTCGTAAGGGCCATTTCAAGGTCATGCCGTCTATACCACATAATACATCTTTTCATACCATAAAAATTATGTCTAAGACATTTTGTCGAAAAATGAATAGTTTCGGAAATAATTGTTTGCTTCCATACTTTTTCTCCATCCTGTATTCAAAAATGATTCGGAATAACACAGCGATTTCAGATGATAGATGATTTCACGGAATCTCTCATATTTTATTCGATTTACGTCCATGCGACGTGAAAATAGACGCTAAATCTGATGCATCTAAGGCCGGTATTCATAGTCCGGTCTTATATTTAAGATCATCTTAAGAACTCATTCCACCAATCAAATAACTACAATGCAGCTATTGATTGGTGGAATGAGTTCTTAAGATGATCTTAAATGTAAGACCGGACTATGAATACCAGTCTAAGATGGCCGCGACAATAAACCCCTTACCCCTCAGATTTCACTCCCCTCGTCCAAAAGAGTAGTTTATGCTCTGTCCAGTATTTCTTACGTCCATGATCAGAAAGAAGACTGAGAGGTGTCCCATGACCCGCTTTTATTTTTTTTTTTATTGAGCAAAAGGCAAGCTTTGGCGGAACGCCATACAGCTAAATACATGTAGGTGTGCGTTCGAAAATATGTTTGGTTGGTGTTGGGAAAAAAGATAAAGTTGGCATTATTGAAAACTCCCAGTGCTGCGTTTCGTTTCTCCCACTGGGATCACTGGGATTTAAAAAATTTGCTATTGAGATATTAAAAGAGATAAATAACTTAAATACTTATATACTTATATACTTAAATACTTATATACTTAAATATATTTTATAATAATATATTTTATTTGTATACATATATAAATAGGTATATACGCTATAGTTATTATAATTAATGTAGTCATAATTGAATACGAATCTGTTCTAACCTTTATTTCTCTTTCTCTCTTTTACATAAATTATTGCTTTTTACATTTAAATATAACATAATCGTATAACATTACAGATCATTCCTCTTATTATTACTATTGTTAAACATATCTTTAAAAAATGAATGAATCTCTACAGTTAATTAAGAAACACAACATTTGTCAATTGAAGTTACTTGATGAAACAACTAATATAGAATATAAAATAGAAGTTAATGAAGATGATTATAATCGTGCTTATACAGGTGTGTACATTTCAATATTTTGTACTTTTTCTGTTAATGTAACTATTAGCATCTCTTTTTGGTCGAGCAATGTTTATATGTGTTCCATCAATGATACCTAGAACTTTTGGAAATCCATACAATCTCTGCATGTTTGTCCATGTTGTTTCAGCTTCTTCATAATTAGGCCATCTGATGAAACAATTTCGAAGGCTGTACAATGCTCGAACAACTCTTTTGACGGAAAACCATGCAGTTGATCTGGCAACACCAAATCTTTCACATATGGAGCGATAAGAATCTGGTGTTGCCAAAACATAAATAGCTATTAATAGCTGTTTTGTTGAATTAATTTGTTCTCTTCCTATGAATGGAAAGTTTTCTAATTGGGGTCCAATTAAATGTAACAAAAAATAAAAAGTATTACGCTCCATCCTGTAACAAATAACATCACATATATTATTATTAATATGAACGTGTGTTTTATATTAATAATGCTATAATTATAATAAAAATGACATGATTTACCTAAAATGTGATTTAAATTCAATATTTGTATATCTGGTAACAACATTTTCCAAATAATCTGTTATTTTTGGTACGATATTCCTTTCACCTCTATTGTTATTACCTCTATTTTCGAATAAAATATTTTGTAATTCTTCATTATCATCATCACTATCTGAAGAAGAACTACTCGAAGATTCAAAAATGATGTTTTCGAGTAAAATATATTGTTCCATAATAATAATTAATGTAATTGTAACACTTTCATATATTGTACATACGGTACAATACAATCCCAATGATCCCAGTGGGAGAAACGAAACGCAGCACTGGAAGTTTTCAATACTGCCAACTTTATCTTTTTTCCCAACACCAACCAAACATATTTTCGAACGCACACAAGATATATCGTCTGTTGGTAAAAATTATCCCTAGATCGTATGTTAGACTATTTGAGTATTATCGTAACTTATATACTTAAAACTAAAAAAAATATAATTAAAACTAAAAAAAAAAAAAAATATTCTTTTAACAGTCATAATATCAAAATCATAATCATAATCATAAGTTTTTAGAAAACGACTAGAAAAACAATCAGATAAAATTAATCGTGTTTTCCAATAGCTTAAATTAAAATTAAAATAAATATATATTGTATGGAAAAATATATATAAGAGTATAAATTTATACTTAAGGTAATCATATATAATTAAGACTAAACTACTAATGATATGAAAAGTTATTGATAAATAGACGGGCCAATATAGACGGGCCAATATAGACGGGCTAATATTAGATATTACACTTAATCTCATTAATATAATGATCCATCGCTCTTACAATGTGTTCATCATAAACAAGAGTTAGCAGAGACTTGATTGGGAATGGAAAAGTATTTAGAGAGGAGGATACTTGGCGAGAAAAGACTATTCTTTCTTTATCAAAACGACTGCATTCCCAGAACACATGGTCTAACGTTTCCGGACTGTCACAATTGGGACATCTCGAGGAAGGCACTATGGAGAATCTTGACAAGCTTTCATTTAAGGATGTATGTCCACATCTCATTCTACATATTGAAGTAATGCCTTTACGAGAGATATTGAATTGATCGAACCAAGGAGATCTATTGTCTGTCCAGTAGTTTTCCATGTAACAAGAAGCCTTATTTTTATTATTTTTTCCTTTACACCATTTGGAAAACGATTTGAATAACTCATTCTTCCAAGTTGCTTTAAAATCTCTGATAGACGTATTAATTGGATAGTCTATTCCAAATTTAGGAGCCTCTTTGGCCAATGCATCAGCCATTTCATTACCCTTGATCCCGCAATGACTTGGTATCCAAACTAATTTAACTGATCCATTACTTTCATTTATAAGTTTAATTTGATGTCTTATTTCGAGTAATAAATGAGAAGATTTATTATTGCAACTTACGTTCTGTAGAGCCGTCAGAACAGATTTAGAATCTGAAAAAATTGTAAAATTAATGATCCCAATACGCAAAATGTAAGCAGTATGTCGACAGACTGGCAACAGATTTGATCAAACCATGTCAGCAGAATGACATCTACTGCGTTCTCATTCTGCTTCTAATCTGCTAGCAGAACCTGCTCACAGAATCGGATATCAGATTGTCGGCAGAAACTGAGCAGGATCTGCTATCAATGCTAACATGACTTGATGTCAGACTGTTAGCAGAAATCGAACAGGAGCTGCGCGTGCAATTTGATGTTAGATTGTCCGCAGAAACCGAACAGAATCTGCGGATGCAACCTGATGGCAAATGGACAGCAGAAATTTCACAAGATTTGCACTTTTATTAATATTATATAAATGCAACAAAATTGATTATTACAGGTGCTAAATAACAATATTATCGGCAAGTTAATTAGAATTTTCTTATAGAAAATGACATATATGTAATATGTTATATCATAGTTATATTTCATATAGCGAAGGACTAATTTCAATTCTATTTAATTAAATTAATAATAAAGTAAATGTAACTTGTAAAACTTGAGATGTAATTTATTTAGAATTAAATTCTTGCTTTATGCCTCAAATAGCCAGTGCATGAATAATTTTCCATATATTATATTGATTCCAATCAGTTTAATATTCTGAATTCTGACTCTCATTTGCTTGTATCAGATATCAGAAATTAAAGTGAAAAATTAAAATGATGATTACTATATTTTTAGTCTTTTATTCATATTCGTGACTTTATATATATTTCTGACAGAAATTCAATTACGAGAAAGTACAGCTCACGTAGCGGTAAGTGAAAGAACTATCGAATCATGCAAATCCTGTTCCATTTCTGCCATCAATCTGCTATCAGAGATTGTATGCGCAGATCCTGTTCGATTTTTGCCGACAATCTGTTGTCAAATTGCATCGCACAGATCCTGTCCAATTTCTGCCACCAATCTGCCACTAAGTTATGCCGGCAGAATCTGTTCGATTTTTGCTGCCAATCTGGTAACTGATTATGTTAACAAGCTTTGTTATATTTCTGTTGACATTCTGGCGACATCACATGATATATCAGAACCTGCATCGATTCTGTAATCTTTCTGTCGACAACAATTTCTAACAGATTCCCTGACAAGATCTGCTTTAGCAGACTTGGCTATTGGGGATATTATGTTTATTAGCTTGATTTATCGTTTCTAAAATTGCCATAGCTTCCAGAGAGAATATTGAAGAGTAACCAGTAGATCGAAATTCAAGTTTAAAAGTTTGGTCCAGTGAATATATCGAAAATCCTGTAAATTCAGCGTTAGTAGTTTTGGAACCATCCGTAAAAAAGCAATATGAAGTATTGAGGGTATCTTGAAAAATTTCTCTGAAAAGTTTTTCGTTATTGTTTGAATTTTTGTCAAAATTGAGACCTGTTGTTAAATCAATTTCCGGTATAAATATTATGGAGTCGAATGATTTTGTGTAGCAAAGTTGTATATGGTTGGATTCTATTAGATGAGAGATGTGTGATAATTCTAAAAAGGTATCTAGTATAATAGACGAAGTATATCTATTAATGATTGTAGGATCATTTTTAATCTTTTTAAATTCATTTAGAGAAGGTAAAATGGGGTGGTTCGATTGGGAGAAAACTCTAGTCATCCAACTTTTGCATAAATATTTAGCTCTAATGAAAGCCGGGGGTTCTTTAGATTCGGCAAGCAAAAAATTAGTTGGAGAAGACATTCTTTGTCCCAGAATTGTTCTTATTGCTTTAAATTGAATACGATCAAGTTTTGATTTCTGAAGTTTCGTGATATTATGTAGTATAAAATTTCCGTAATCTAATTTTGATCTCAGAAGTGTTACATATAAGATTCTAAGTAAGCGAGGGTCGGCTCCCCACCAAGTATGACAGAGACTACGAAGAATTTTCAATGGATATTGACAAGTTTTCCAGATATGTGAAATATGATGATTCCAATTTAAGTTGGGCGTAAACCACATTCCGAGGAAACGGATTTTTGTGGATGTATAAATTTTTTTGTTTTGTACGTTTAGGCATATAGTATTATTGTCCCTGGAATTTAATCTTTTTGCAAACTTACAGAATTTCGTTTTTTCGGGAGAAAGCTCTAATCCCAGATGGAAAAGTGCAATCGCAATGTCGTTGACTGATTTTTCAAGAATTGATCTAGAAAATTCCATGTTGGATGAAGTACTGAAGATAGCAATATCATCCGCGTATTGTATAAGTTTACAATTTGGATCGCAAATTTTTTCCAATTCTGAAACATAAATGTTATATAATAAAGGGCTTAAAACGCTTCCTTGAGGGAGACCTTTATATGCGAGAATAATTTCATCAATTTCTTCATATCTGCAATGGACTTGTCTTAAGTAAATAGAATTATTGATAAAGGCCAGTATGTTCGAAGAAATATCCAGTTTAATAAGTTTTTGAATTAAGATGTTTGGGATTACATTATCGTAAGCTGATCTAATATCTAAGAAAGAGGCTAAGGCATTCTCGTTCTTTTGAAAAGAAAGGAGAATGTTAGTTTGAAGAAAGGCAAGGTTGTCAATACAACTTTTACTTCTTCTGAATCCAAATTGTGAATTCGGTAAAAGGTTATTAAATTCCAGATACCAATTTAATCTATTCGATATCATTCTTTCCAGGATTTTGCAAAGACAAGAGGCTAAAGAAATGGGTCGAAATTTAGGGCCTTCACCAGATTTAGGAATAAAAAACACCAGATATTTCGACCATTCCGAAGGAAAGGACTGAGAAATGAAAATTCTGTTATATATAATTAGTAGAAGGTCCTTCGCATTAGGGGGAAGTTCAGAAATTATTTTATAATCAATACTATCTAATCCTGGACTAGATCTTGTGTTCAAATGAACAATAACGTAATTTAGTTCCGTAAGTGAGAAAGAATTATCCAATAAAACATTATAATCTTTATATGGAAGAGAAACATGGGGAGAAGGGGTTCCTGGAGGAAAAAGGGAGGTTATTAAGTTGGAAACCGTATCTATTGCCTGTTTATTGTAACAGTTTTTCGCCTCAGATTGTGTGATTTTATTTTTAAACGCCCTAACTTTTCTCCAAACATATATGGGGTCAGAGTTTTTACTTAAATTTTTACAAAAGGATTTAAAATTTTCTTTTTTAATGTTCCTGAGACCAATTCTTGTTTTTGCTGATTCTTTTTTATATAGAAGAAAATTAGTTCTTGTTCTTTGTGTTTTAAATCTTTCAAGAGCTTTTCTGCGTTCTAGGATAAGAGCATCACATGCTTCGTTCCACCAAGGACATGGAATTTTATGTTTATTAGTTATCTTTGGAGATTTTGGACTAGAAAGATTATTGTTCGATGAGTGATTAATTGTCATTTTAGACTGGTATTTGTAATAAGGAGAATGAGTATAATCTTTACAACTGTTATTTTGTGAAGGAGGAAATTTACGAGAGGAAGCTTTAGTAATATTTTTGATAATAATTGAGGTGAATGATGTATATAACCCTTGAATATCTTGAATTGTTAGAAGATCTGGTAGGAAATTATTAATATCATTCTTCATATTTTCAGTGAAGATTGGCCAGTCTGTCTTAGGGGAGTAAAGTTTTGATGGTGTTTTGATTGTAGATTTGAGCGATGCAGAGATATTTATATTAATGAAGATAGGGAAGTGATCACTCCCCCAAGGGTCTTGATTAATTAACCAAGATGTTTCTAATACGATTGAGGAACTAATTAGAGATAAGTCCAATTTCGACGCGTGATTCCTCTCTAAATCCCAGAACGTTGGGGTTTCATCATTTAATAAAGTAATATCTAGGTCTATGATGCCTTCCTCTAGGGGAATAATTTGATCATAAGGTAGGTTAAAATCTCCACCTACCAAGACCTTATCTCGGAAGTTTGCAAAGAAATTACGCCAGCTACGCGAATTTATTCTAGAGCTGGATGGGGGTCTGTATAATGAAATGATAGACATCTTGCCCTGTTTAAGGAAAAGTTCTATTCCGCACACCTCAAGATTTCCCTGACAGTCCGGAATATTATTCAAAATGCTGTATTTTAGATTCGACTTTACCAAAATTAGTACTCCTCCTCCCCTACCGTGCAAGCGATCTTTTCGGATAATATCAAAACCTTTAAAGGAAAATTGATCGTTGAGCTTCAACCAAGTCTCTGAAATCAAAAAAATATCAATATCTGCAGAGAAATAAATCAAATCATTAATTTTGTTTTTAAAACTTTTTGCATTCCATTGAATTATCTTAAGTGACTGGATCATTTGCATTCTTACTATTTGTTTGCGGGTCCAACTTACGTTGGGGATTATTACGAACATTAAGCAACTGTAATATCTCGTCGAGGATAAGTTCTGCATCCGGAGAGTTAGTAACCCGCAACAGAAGGTCCTTGATTTTGTAAGAAAGACCAGCTTTCCAGGATGTCGGAGGATTCTTCTTAAAGAGATCTGCAAAGGATGGCACATTCGGAACATCCAACCTTGATGAAAGATTTGGGAAGTTCACTAAATCTTTGATAAGATGGGTTTCATTTGGATTATTTTGAGACAATAACGAGCGTCTTGCTGCCAGGTAAGATATATTATCGAAAGCCATTTTTTTGTTAATTTCAGAATTCAGAATGAATTTTGGACATTTCCTATCTAGAGCATGGTGTGGACCGCTGCAGTTGATACATTTGGGGGTTTCCTTACAATGGATATCTGTCGATAAGAGGTGCGTTGTTCCACAATTCAGGCATATGTTGTGAGATTGTTCACATCCCTTGCTGGTGTGTCCTAGTTTACCGCATTTGTAGCATCTTCTTACTGGAGTCACGTATGATTGGACAAAAAGATTAACTTTCCAAATTTTTAGGCTTTTTGGAAGATCTTGACTCTTGAATTCTACGTAGACTGATTGAGAATCGATCCATTTTTTGGTATTAGGGTCTCTTCTTTTTAGTCTGAATAAAAAATTAATTTTGATCAGCGGGTTATCTTTTTCTAATGTAGCTTGTAGTTCGTCTAGTGAAATATCATTTGGGATGCCTTTGATTACACCTTTTCTGCATAACTTATATTTGGGAATGTATAATGATAGTCCCAGTTCCGCAATGTATTTATTTTTAATTGATGAGTTAGCATCATGAAAAGATTTAAAAGAAATCTTCCATGTGTTCCAGGCGTGGTGGTCAATTTCTTCGAACTTGATGTTTGCCTTAGACAGAAGTCTGGCAGCTTCAATAATAGAAGTAGATCTTTTCTTTTGTTCAGATATTTTTCTAACAAATACAATATATGGACCTTTGTTATGACGGTCGTACCATAAATTATTTGTAACTGTGTTATCCTCTGATTCAGAGATTTTATTTTGAAGATTTCTTTTCTGATTGAGCGAAATATTAGATGTTGAAGATAAAGATTTGACTGCCTTTGGAAGGAGTTCTTCTTGAGGAAGATCAATATTTAGTGTTTTCTTCGATTTTGCTTTTTTGGAATCCGTTTTTGACGATGGCGTCTGTTTTTCCTTTGTTTGATCCGTAAGCCCCGATGAATCGTCGGATGTACTTGAATATTGTCTTTTTAGATGAGTTCTATCCAATATAATATCCATTATCTGATCTTGTGATATATTTTGAAAATCATCAGCTTCATTTTTCTTCTTATCGATTGCGTTGTTAGACATTTTAAGAAATGCAGGCGGGAGAGAGGGGTCTCTCCCGCCTTGAGTATTGAGGTTATCTATTGTTACCTTGTTTTAGATTTAAAATTTCCTTACACACAAAATAAGAGCGGTAAAGTCCAAAGAAAATAACAGAAGGGAACCCTTGGGTAAAAACCCAAGTATATGAAACACTGCGCACACCTATACAAACTAAGAAAAACCGGCCTGATAAATATATGGTCGACCCGCTTCACTCGGCCCGCTTTTTTTCGACCCGCTTTTAGGTGATCCCTAAAAGCGATACGCCCTCTGTTAATCTAAAAAACGTGGACATGAACTACAAAGTCAATGCCCACGAAAGTTCTCAGAGGGTAACATATAATGTGCACAATTTCTGGTTCTGTTCCGCGCTATGTGCACAAAATGGCGGTAGCACCAATGCTGTACAGCAAGGTGTTTACGTATATCAAATAAATTTTAATATAAATGAGAAATGACGAATTTGAATATATATATATATATATATATATATATATTCAAATTATATATATATATATATATATATATATATATATAGAGAGAGAGAGAGAGAGAGAGAGAGAAAAAGAGAGAGAGACAAAAAAATTTATTTAATATATTTAATATACATAAACACCTTACAGAATTCGTGTTACGGATATTTCGTGCACGTAGCACGGAATATATATATACAGGGTGAGGAAAAAGTACCGGGACACCTAAATAACTTCTGAACGGTTTGACATATCGGATTGAAATTTACAAGGTTACAATGGTATCATAATCTATCACATCTATCACAATCTATCACAAATTTACAAGGTTACAATGGTATCACAATGGTATCACAATCTATCACATAATACCAAAAATGCCTATTTTGACACCTCCGGGGGGCGGGAGGGCGAGAAAATTTTAAATAGAATGTCGAGTGAGGGTTCGTTTGAAAGAGCTTTTCGAGATGAGAACAACGCGATGTCGCCGAGGTCTCTACGATTTCTTTTCGCAGAGTTATGATCATTTAAACATTGAGATTTCGCAGTAGCGGAGGGCCCATGACGAGGACGTGAGAAAGACTTTCCGCGGACACGTGTGGATAAAATTGCATGTAGGAAGGCATGTGGGGTGTGCGTGCTTGCGCAATAATTAACGACTCCAAACCACCTTTGCTCTGTGTGTGTGTGTGTGTGTGTGTGCGCGTGCGTGTGCGTGTGCGTGTGCATGTGTGTGTGTGTGTGTGTGTGGGTGGGTGGGTGGGTGTGCGTGTGCATAAATTATTCCCAAAACCGTAGCAGTGCCATTTATCGATAGCACATGTGCTCTCAGTTTTTCGTTTCCAGGTTCTTCCTCGAAGTTTGGATCACGAACGCGGTTGAAATTGATTTCAATCTCAGATCGTACCCAAGTTTTGTTCGATTATCGCTTCCCGAGTTAATTTATTGAACATTCATCACAGTTTACTGTATCACGCACACGCACACGCACCCACACACACACACACACACACACACACACACACACACACACACACGCAGAGGTGGTTTGAAGTCGTTAATTACTGCGCAAGCACGCACACCCCACATGCCTTCCTACATGCAATTTTATCCACACGTGTCCGCGGAAAGTCTTTCTCACGTCCTCGTCGTGGGCCCTCCGCTACTGCGAAATCTCAATGTTTAAATGATCATAATTCTGCGAAAAAAAATCATAGAGACCTCGGCGACATCGCGTTGTTCTCATCTCGAAAAGCTCTTTCAAACGAACCTTCACTCGACCCTACATTCCATTTAAAATTTTCTCGCCCTCCCTCCCCCCCGCTCTCCGGGGGTGTCAAAATGGATGTTTTTGGTGTTATGTGATAGATTGTGTGGTACCATTGTAACCTTGTAAATTTCAATCCGATATCTCAAACCGTTCAGAAGTTATTTAGGTGTCCCGGTACTTTTTCCTCACCCTGTATATATATACAGGGTGTCCCATTTTAATCCATCCAGTCGAATATCCCGAAAACCAAGTCCGAGAGAGAAAAATGTTTCAGACAAAAGTTGTATGGTTTCTAGGGGGACATAAGATGGTACCATTGGTTTGATCTTGAAGAGTTATTTGAAGGTCACATGAAGATCACCTTCAATTTCTTAAATGAAACCTACATTTTCTCATTACATATTCTTGTAGCTTATCTCGAGAGCTTTCCAAAACACTATAATAAAATATTTTTTTATTGAGTACTTTCCAAGTTATGAGGCTTGAAATCATTTCTTAATTTTGCATAAACCATAAAATATCTAGTAAAATATGCATTTTTCGATTATCTTACCTTCATACTTTTATGTACAAAATAATGAGAGGAATCAATTGGTGTAAAGAAAACATACAGTTGTTTTTAAGAAAAAATATGGAATTGTTAATTGCAAATTACATATTTTTTCTTAAAAACAACTGTATGTTTTCTTTACACCAATTGATTCCTCTCATTATTTTGTACATAAAAGTATGAAGGTAAGATAATCGAAAAATGAATGGTTTACTAGATATTTTATGGTTTATGTAAAATTAAGAAATTATTTCAAGCCTTATAACTCAAAAAGTACTTAATAAAAAGGTACTTAATTATAGTGTTTTGGAAAGCTCTCGAGATAAGCTACAAGAATATGCAATGAAAAATAGGGGTTCCCATTTAAGATTTCAAACTTGCCCCCTCTCACCGCCCAGGGGGAGGGGTGGGGGGGCTGATTTTAACGTCATTGTACGTCCCCCTCGAAATGACGAAATTTTGATTCTAATCATTTTTTCGTAGTGTGCTTATTTTTCGAGTTATTTGGCTGCCTAAGTTAAAATGGGTCACCCTGTATATATATATATATATATATATATATATATATATATATATATATATATACAGGGTGATTCAAAATAACCCCTGTGTCCGTAAAATGACGCATTGTTGAGTCAATTCTAAGACGATTTTTCCTTTTGCAAAATTTCGTCCGAGGCTTAGTTTTCGAATTATTAAAGAAAGTAGTTAACGCATGACGGGTCGGATACAAGAGGCAGGCAAGGGTGACGCCAGGCCCGTCAGACGTGGGCGCTTACGCGGGGCGCCTGATGCGATCAGCTGGCACACATATAGACACACATGCGAACCCATACATTTTCTCTCTGTCTGCTGTCTGTCTGTCTGTCTGTCTGTCTCTCTCTCTCTCTCTCTCTCTCTCTCTCTCTCTCTCTCTCTCTCTCTCTCTCTCTCTCTCTCTCTCTTTCATTCGCTCACTCATCTGTAATTTTTTTTTTACGAGAGAGGGGAAATTGCATTTTATGTATACCCACCGGTCGATCCATTGAGTTATGTGGGACTCGAGTACCAAGTCGAATTACAAACTCGGTATTCCCTATCCACTAAAAACCTCTCTCTTTTCACGAATTTTCTTTGACACACTGTCCTTCCCAAGATCCGTTTTCACATGTCAAAAAATAGTTATTACCTTGTTCGATGACTTCTGATGTATTGCTGTAATTGCTTGAAGAAGAAATGAATTTTCCGATAGATCGTACGTTCTCAGATTTAATGTAGATATCACGTTGCACAAGACAGAAATCCACACAAAATTATTAACTAAAGTTTTTCTTCTTTCATGAACTGCATTCTTTTATAAACTTTAACATAATCACATTTATTTACTCACTCGACGAGACGAGAAATTTAATAATGACTCTATCACTAATCACTATTAATCACTGTCGAATAATAACTGTTGGCGATTAAAAATCACTCGATAAAAGAAACACGCACGGACACGTTACTACACGACGCGACGACGCGACAATGCGACGATCTTCTTCTTCTAAGTTTTTATGGCACCGGGTCGATCCAGACCCTTACGGCCAGAGTGAAGTTCTTCCAAGGTTGATGCGTTTGGCTTGGTTCACAATTTTGTTTGATTGCAGTTACAGTTACAGTTTAAGTTTATGGAGTTGAGGATGAATCCTAGGAAGGAGGAATATGCATTACATATAGAGATTGGCTCTGGACGTATGGAGGGCAAAGAGAAGGAAACGGTAAGGGGAGGGGGAGGGGGATGATGAGGAGTGAGAGGGGGAATCTTATGGGTAAGGAGAGGAAATCAATAGTTATATATTAAATTTTGAGATTGTGAGAGTGTAAAAAGGAGTAAACTAAATTAACAATTAAAGGAGACGGATCTTTTAGGAGAGAGGATAGGTGATAGGGAGGAGGCTTTTTGAGTGTGGTTTGCAGAGAGAAGAGGAGACGGGGGCGGTTCGAAATGAGGGAAGGGCAGTCCCATAGGATATGTTCGATATCCTGCTGTAGACATCTATAGCTACAGAAAGGGGATGTGACTATTTTGTATTTATAGAGATTAGCATTAAGATTATAATGCCTAGCACGCATACGACAGAAGGTGGTGACTCTCTCTCTCTCTCTCTCTCAAGCCCAGAATTGTAGTACCAGGGCGGGAGAAAAGGGGGAGAAGAATAATGTCTAAAATAATTTTTCCCTGTTGATACATTGGAGAGATAGTTTGAAAAGGAAGTTTTGAGATTTTCACTGGAGAGATGAAAGAAGTCGGTATAGGGGATGGTGTTGGGAAGAGTTATACCTGTACTAATTGCCTTTTTAGCCAAGAGATCGGCCGTCTCGTTTCCTAGGATTCCTACGTGAGCAGGGACCCAGACAATGGTGATGTCAAGATGAGAGAATTCAGCTATCCTCAATTTATCTTTGATGGCAAAGATGAGGTAGCTGAGTTCCCTGCCAGGTTTCAAAGATGTTAAAGTCTCGACGACACTGCGCGAGTCGGTAAAGATAGAGGAGGAGCGAATCTGTTGGGAGATAATAATCTCAATGGAGAAAAGAATGGCTAGGGCTTCTCCTGTAAAGATAGAAGCGTATGAAGTAATCCTATACATTTTTTGGATTTTGAGAGAAGGAGAATAGATCGAGAAGCCCACGTATATAGCTGAAAGAGACTTGGAGGCATCAGTGTAGAAGCTCGTACAATCAGAGATGTATTCCTTAAGAGAGGACATGAAAGTGATTTGAGGAAGGGGGGATTTCTTAAGGAGGTCGATAAGATTCTTGGATGTGAATGCTGTTTTCGGGAGGTGAATAGAGGATTGATAAGGGAAATTGTAAACAGGAGGGCCCTCAAAGGAGGAGATATAAGATTTATATTTTTTGATTTTAAGAAAAGCATGGTATAAGAGAAAGTTAATAGAGAATTGCTGGTTGTTCCTATTGAGAAGAGACAATTGCAGGTCATAGAGAGAGTCTATGATAGGGTTGTTGGTAGAGGCGAAAGACCTAAGGATGTATCTCTCTGAGAGGAGATTGCAACGGAGCTTAAGAGATGGAATGCCAGATTCTGCAAGGACGACATTAGATGGATTTGACGACCTCAAACCGAGGCAAAT
Organism: Camponotus floridanus; assembly: GCF_003227725.1. NCBI lineage: Eukaryota > Metazoa > Arthropoda > Insecta > Hymenoptera > Formicidae > Camponotus > Camponotus floridanus. The sequence goes on along the minus strand of NW_020229224.1, from coordinate 242,614 downwards.
TTTAATAGCTTTCCTTTGGATCTTTCCCAGCTTATTAATTTTAGAAGAATGGTTGATGGGAAGGAACTGGCAGCCGTATTCTATGCTTCCTCTGATAAGGGATTTGTAGATGCCAAGGAGAAGCCTCGGATCAGAGCCCCACCAAGTACCGCACAGCGATCTGATAACACTGGTAAGTTTGTTAGCTTTTTGAGTCAGAAAGTTAATATGAGAATGTCCAAGGAGTTTAGGGTCAAGGAAGATACCTAAGAATCTAAAGGAAGAGATAGATCTTATCATATGTCCGTTAAGTTCAATAAGAGGCGCAGGGGGGGGGGGTGGATTTGGTTCTAGAGAAAGTCATGACCGCAGATTTTTCAGGCGAAATATCGAGACCCTTGGAGCTAAGGAAATTAGAGAGTTTAACAAGGGAGAATTCGAGCTTTTTACTGGATGATGTGATTTGAGAGACAGGACAGGAAATAAATATCGCGATGTCATCTACAAACTGTGCAATATGACACTCTTTAGATAAGTAATTACGAATTTTAGAAACGTATATGTTAAATAGAAGGGGACTTAAAATAGATCCCTGAGGGATGCCTTTATATGAGTAAAAGACGTTAGATAGTGTTTCGTTGACGACGAATTGTACACAGAACTACAGTTCTCTACAGGAGATAAGATTGTATACAAATAGACATATTTTCGGAGGAATGCCTATTGATTCTAAATCTTTGATTAATAAATTAGGGATGACATTATCAAACGCTCCGGCTATATAAGAAAGATGCAAATGGTGACGTAACCTTTAGCAAAACCTTTAGCAAAACCTTTGTAGATTTCAGAAAAGAGGATTCCGAGGTTATCTTGGCACGACCTACTCTTTCTGAAGCCAGACTGGTAAGGAGGAAGAACATGATTCCTCTCCACCCACTAGTCCAGCCGAGACAGGATCAGTCTTTCCAGGAGTTTAAGGCAGCAGGAAGTAAGGGAGATCGAGCGAAATTTGTTAGGAGTGCTTTTGGGGATCAGAAAGACTAGAGAGTGCGACCAAGACGAAGGGAAATTTCCCTGGTCAAGGATATTATTAAGAATGTCAATAAGCATCTTCAAGTAGTGCATAGGAAGTAGGGAGATAAGCTGATAATCAATCCTGTCCAAGCCAGGAGATGAACGGATTTTAAGGTTATTAATTACTATGCGAAGCTCATCTAAGGAAAAGGGATCATTAAAGATAGTGCAGGGAGGGAAAGAAGGAAGCAAGGGGGAAGAAATCATCTAAGGAACGGTAGCCTTTATGGAATGAGGAGGAAAGACAAAGAGAGTTGATTAAGAGCTGGATAGAGGGAGGAGTTTCAAAGTTTGAAGATGGAGGGGAGGGAAGGAGTCCTAGGTGTCTGCGTTTGAAGCGTTTGATCATGCACCAGAGCTTTAAGATAGAGGTAGTGTGAGAGAGAGAAGCACAGAAGGAATGCCATCCGGCTCTTTTGACTCTTTTGAGAGTTCTTTTGATGATGGCTTCTTGTCTTTTGAGTTCAATGAAATTAGAGAAATGGAAAGGCCTTGTATAGTAGAAGAGCTAGCTTTCTCTCTGAAAGAGTTCTGTCGCAGTCCTCGTTCCACCAAGGGACTGGAGGTTTAGAAGAGGCATGAGAGGAGGGATTAGGGGGAGGGGGAGAGGGGTGGGATGAGATGCGGAAAGTCTTAGACGAGCTGTTGTTTTTGTTGTTAGGATTGTTGCTATAATGAGAAGGATGAGATTTTAACAGAGAAGAGGTGAAGATGCTAAGTCTTTCATTAGGGGAGAAGGAAGAATTTTGGAGAGAGGATGAAAGGTCGTGGAAGTTGATTGAGAGAACTTCTACAAAAGATTTCTTAATTGAGTCGGACCATTTGAGTTTACAAGAAAAGAAAGAGCGCTTTTGATAGGAGCAGTCAATAGAGGAAAGAGTAGGAAAATGGTCGCTGGTTAGAGAATCTTCAAGTACTTGCCATTTTACGTTAAAAAAGAAGGGAGAAGAAATGAAAGTTAGATCAATAGCAGACTTAGCTGGTTGGGACGAGAGAGGAAAGTTGAAGATCCATCATTGATGCATCTGAAAGAATGAGAAGAAGCTGAGTTAAATAAAGAAATGCCGGCGTTATTTCTTTCGCATCCCCAGGAAGAATGGCGAGCATTAAAATCACCCAGAAGGATCACAGAATGAGCGAAAGAAGAACAATAACGGAATAGCTCATTCCAGTCTTCGATGAAGAAAGAGTTTTGAGGATATCTGTATATGGAAAGGATAAGAAGATGCTCTTGTGCGAGGGGAATGATGATTCCAATTGGGAGCGTCCCGTTTGACCACGTTGCGATTGACCACAGCCAATTATATCGACCTGTGCCTAGGGTAACCAGCAACGATTAACCAATCAGAGAGTCCTATTTTGAATTGGCCAATTGGCGACGTGGTCAATCGGGTGCCACCCTTCCAATTGAGTCTAGTTTTCCTTGGATGGAGAAAGGATCAGGAACTAACTTGAATGGAATGTATTTGTTGACGGCAAGTAACAATCCTCCAGAGTTACGGGTGTCGCCATCCTTCCTAAGAATTTGAAAATCCCTTATCGAGAGATGCTGCGAGGGTTTGAGCCAGGTTTCAGACAAGGCGATGATGTGAAGGCCGAGATCGCGAACTGATCTACGAAGGAGATCAATTTTATTAGAAATAGAGTGACAGTTCCATTGAAGGATATTTATGGGGGAGTTGACTAGCAAGTCAGATGAGAGAGTCATTGTAGTAATTTAGATTTGAAAGACAGAGAGAAGAGAGAGGAGAATACGGATGATATCAAGGATACCAAGAGAGTGTAAAGCGTCGTCTACAATAAGTGGAGTAAGCTTGGCGTAAGAAGTTAGAGTAGGAGTAACGTTTTCGGCGTAAGCTGTTTACGCTGACTCAATCTACAATACGATGGAATAATGCTATAGTTTGTGACGTTGCCATCTCGACAGTCAAACGTTAAATAATTATTAATAACAATTATTAATAAAGTAATTACAATAGCAAAACACATTTGCAATTAACGTTTTTGAGCGATCTTCCGTTTTCATGTTCTAATCTTCCTGGGTTTTCTTCCTGCATTCTGATTGGTCGAGTGTAAGCGTAAGAGTAAGAGTAGGCGTAAGAAATAAAAATAATTCATTTTGCTTATGCCCTTACTCCAGCTCTCTTAAACCGGAAATAGCTCTTTTACTTCTACTCTTACTTCTTACGCCACGCTTACTCTACCTATTGTAGACGACGCTTAAGAGAGGCGAATGATTTTCGATAAGGAAGTTGAGGAAAGTTTTAAGAGAAGAAAGAATGGGGGAAGAGGAAATGGTGGGAGAAGAGGAGGAAAAAGGATAGGAGTAAGTAGGGGGTGAATGAGAGGAAGCGAGGGGGGCTAGTGGGAAGTGAGGTGAGGGGGGGTTGAGGGCAATACCAGGTGAGGGCTGAGGTTGTCTGCCGTTAGGGGATAGAAGGAGGGGATGAGGGGATGAGTGGACGGGGGGAAAGGAGATATTGTTCGTACTGCGAGAATTATTTGCGAAGGGGTTATGTTTAGCACTTTTAGCGGAGTTGTGAATGTTTTGTAGCATATTCTGAAGGGGAGGAGAGGAATAGGAAGGGGAAGGGATATTCGAAGGGGAAGGGGAGAAGGAGGATTGGGAGAGGGTGGGGAGAAATTTTGAGGTAGGGATTGAACAGCTTGCGCGAAGGATCTTAAGGGAGATGAGGACATGGGGGGAGAGGATACAAAGGGGGGAGAAAAGGACTGAGGGAAAAAGTTAAATGAGGGAGTAGAGGATAGTTCGGGAAAGTTGTGGAAGTCAAGCTGAGGGTTGTCATGAAGGCGACCGTTAAGATTGTGAATAATATTTTTTGCTTCAATGAAAGGAATGTTGCGCTGGGCAGCAAGCTCCCGTATCTGTTTTTGCTTGAATAATTCCGGACATGAGGAATCACTAGGTTTATGTGGACCGCGACAATTCGCGCAGGTAGAGGGGAGATTGGACTTAGGGCATTGTATATTATCCGCATGCTTATTTTCTCCGCAGTGGGAACAACGAGCGCTACTTTTACATTGAGTGTAAGAATGGCCAAGTCGTAGACAGGACGAGTAGGAGAGGACTTTGGTCACAAAGGGGTGGACTTCATATCTGATCCAAAATAGATGGAGGTATTTAGGAAGGACTTGCCCTTTAAATGTTATAGCGATCGTTTTGGAAGGCACGTAATTTACCTCAGAAGAGTTACTTGAATTAGAGGCCTTGCGGTTGAGTCTGCGCACAGAAGATATCTCAAAAGGCGAGATAATTTCTTTGATGATCTCCTCTTTGGAGAGATCAAGAGGAACACCACGAATGATTCCTTGTCTATGTGTTTTAAAAGTAGGAATGTATGCAATTAAGGATTTATCCTTAAGAATTGGGTATTTGACTAGTAAGTTAGCTGCTTTGCTGGATTTCAACTGGACGAGGATCTTGGAATATCCCATCTTTCTGATTTCAATGAGATCGATTCCCATTTAAAGATTCCCATGATAATCTTACCGATGGTAAGGGGAGGCAGCGAAGAATTGTCTTTGGACTGAATAATTATATCAAAAGGGCCTTGAGCGTTATTTTTATATTTGTTGGCCATGGAGGTCTCGGAAATAGTTAAAGATAAGTCAGTCTTTTGTAGTTTTTTTGTACAATTTTCGTTGACAATACTTGTAGAAGAGAAGTTCGAAGAATCGTCTGAGCTGGAGGGACGTTTGCAATTAAGAGATGGTTTAATGATTGGTTTAATGATTGGTTAAGATGAGAAAGGGAGGTTAGGAAGGAAGATAGAAGGGGTATTAGAGGAGAGAGAGCCATCTGTTAACAACCGGGATCAATTCCTTGGGATTCGCACGTGATGTGGATGCCTTTGTTACAAGAATCGGCGAGTTATCCAGTTCCATTGTTTCCTCGTCCGTTATGAGTCCATCGTCATCCGAGGGGGGGATGGGTGGATATGAACTGGAAATATCGTTAAGAATTTTAATAGCAAGCTCTGTTTCCTTATTATATAATCTAGAGTTAAAAGGAGAGGGAGGGGAAGACTGGGAAAAATGGA